>NC_057811.1:151660314-151907481 GCF_018294505.1 Triticum aestivum
TCAAAAGCAGAGGGAGAGAGAGGGTGTGAGGCCTCTAAACCCCAAGACCACCCCATTGTGGTGCTTCTAGAATTGCCAACAACACAAGATGGCGAAGGCATTGGTAGTGTCGGGGCTGACAGCGGTTGACACGTCCATGAGGTGGAGATTTCGCACTTCGGCGCTTTTTCAAGAACAACAATCCCAAGCGGGTTCTAGAACCACGTAGCAAACATGCACCGATAGATCAGGTGATTGACAGTTTCATGGGGTTCATGGCAGAGGGGGCTCCCCATGCCTTCCAGGGTGACAATCCTATTTGTTTATTTCTAACAAAAATCCAGTTCGATCCACTTTCCCCTCTCGGGCCGCTTGCGCGGGCGGCTCTGGAGGCGCCAACCCTAGCGCCGAGAAGCCCCCGCCTCCATGAGATCCCCTTGCCGCCGCCGACGGCAGCGGTGGCGGCGCCCTGCCCACAAAGACGGTGAGCATGGTCGGCGCCCCACGGGCCTCCCTCGCGCGGGGGAGGGCGCCAAGCGGGCCACGCGGGTGAGTTCTTCGATGCTTGCCGCTAGTTCAAGTAGATCTTCATCGGCGCAATGCACGCCGTTGCCGGTGAGTCAAAGACGATAACTTGCTTGGGTCTGTTCGAATCCCGACATCCACTCGTCATCTCCTTTTATGCATTCTAGGATGGTTGGTGCATCGGCAAGGGAGGTCCGGTTGTAGTTGTTGCTCTTTGAGGTGACCGGTGTTGGTCTAGACGCGGCTTTGTTGTTTTGCTTAGGGCAGGCTCCTTGCGTTGTGTTGTAATGTGTGTGGTGGTTGATCTTTGGATTGACCCGGGTGTAAGCTACACTTGCTCTTTGCAGCGAGAGGTAGTTTTTTGTAATTTTTTTCTACCTTCTATAAAAATATGATACGCCGTGTCGTACTCTAAAAAAGTAGGAGTAATGAGGATGTGACTAAAATAAACTTAAATATAAAGTCATTTGTAGAACCAGACATCAGTCTAATGGCAGTGTCGCAGTGACACATCCTCAGCGAGTGAATTTTCCGTATGTACGGGTCTTCTGGAGGTCGTTTCAATATAAAGTCATTTTATTTGCTCAAAAAATATAAAGCCATTTTGCAATTAAATTAAATGATTTTAATGCGGTCGGAGCAGTGACCCCTAGCCGCCGGCAAGATAGAAGTTTGTGCGTTCCAGTCCCGCCACCACCACCGCCACCCCTACCCGCCGGCATAGCTCACCGTGAGCTTCGCCGGTCAAGAATTCCGCAACCATTCCGCGTAAACGCAAGTACCCGGCCGTGCGCCGCTGGCCGGCGGATTGATCGGGGCCACTCACTGTAGCTCCGAGGGCGAGTGAACGCGACGCTGGTGCTTCCCGTCGCGCCCTTATCTGTCCCCGCCGTCGCCCCATTCGCCGCGCGCCGACCTCTGCCTCTCCGTCGTCATCGCCCCGTCCCTGGCGGCTCCCTTTCCCCGCTGGTGCCTCCGCGATCACCAGGATCGTCGAGGCCAACACCACGGGTGGGGGGTGACGACGGACGATGAGGAACGTCATGACGTGCTGGACGATTGCCGGTGAGACCATGTGCGAGGTGAAAGAGCACCGGACAGCATTGCCGGAGAAGAGGGAGAAGGAAAGAGCTGTGATGGATTGTCCGCCGCCGCCCACAACCTGTTCGATGTATTGGCTGTGTGTGGAGGCATTTCGCTACAAATGTAAAGTGTAAAATGAACCTTTTGACCCTGACAGAGTAGCATCATCAGGTAAGTGTTGCAAATGGCATGCCATATCTGGAAAGTTTGTACAAGAGCAATCTTGCACGTGCACTTTCTTTGGAAGTTGGCGATGGTATTTAGAATTACATTGGCATGTATCCAGATTCCCCTTGCCTGGGACTCTTAATCTTACACAGTAATTTCTCATTTCTTATTTAGCATGTGTATATACCAATCTAGAACACCAGCTTAAGCTTTGTTGAATCACCTTCTGCTTTGTTGAATCCACGATCGTCTATTGGCTCATGGAAGATGCCCTGATCAGTTTTTTCTGCTAAGTACTCCCTTAGTTTCTAAATATAAGCCTTTTTAGAGATTTCAATTAGGACTACATTCAGATGTACATAGACATATTTGAGTGTAAATTCACTCATTTTGCTTTGTATGTAGTTGGTATTGGAATCTCTAAAAGGGCTTATATTTAGGAACGGAGGGGATATTTTTAGTACCTTATTTCATTTGTTTGCCTGCAAGATTTATTGGTTTGATGTATTGTCATTGTTCAAAACTCTGTTACCTCAGCACTGATACTTACTCTTGATTGTCCCCTCCTTTTCCAGGATAGCCTCTACCTGTTGGTCCAACTTCTCTGTATTATCCGTATATCTGCATCGCCGGAATCTGATAAAAGGAATCTATTTGTTCTGAGGAATGCAATTCCTCAAGGGAAAGGCTTTCTCAGTGACTGGTTTGATCCAAAAACTCCTCCATGCAGATGGTCAGGTATAACTTGTGCGGGAGACGCGGTTGTGGCCATAGATCTGTCCCATGTGCCACTCTATGTCCCTTTTCCGTCATGCATCGGGGCATTCCAGTTGCTTGTTCGGTTAAAGGTCAGTGGATGTCAGTTCAATGGTGAGCTCCCGGAAGTTGTGGGAAATTTGCGGCAGCTCCAGTACCTAGACCTGAGCAATAATCAGCTCGCTGGCCCCCTACCAGTTTCAGTATTTGACTTGAAGATGCTTAAAGAACTGGTGCTTGACAAAAACTGCCTTTCCGGACAACTGAGCCCTGCCATTGGTCAGCTTCAGCACCTCACTAAGCTATCCATGTCCGTGAATTCCATCTCTGGAAGCCTTCCTCCAGAGCTGGGAACCTTGCAGAACCTGGAGTTTCTGAACCTTAACAGGAACACATTCAGCGGGTCGTTACCGGCAGCTTTCAGTAATCTGACCCGGCTCTCATACCTTGCCGCAAGCAATAACAGCCTCACTGGATCAATATTTCCTGGAATAGGCACATTGGTGAACCTCAGGAGACTTGTTTTGTCGTCAAACGGTTTGACTGGGCCAATTCCTGAGGAGATTGGTCAACTGGAAAACCTGGAACTTATAAATTTAATGAACAATGGTTTCACTGGAAGCATTCCAGAAGAGATTGGTCACCTGAAGCGGCTAAAAGTGCTTAAACTCTCCAACTGCAAGTTCAATGGTGCCATACCTCGGTCAATCGGTGGTCTTGAAAGCTTGATGACTCTTGATATATCAGGGAACAACTTCACTGCTGAACTCCCAACATCTGTCGGTGAACTGAGCAATCTAACTAAATTGTTAGCAGTTCATGCAGGGCTCACTGGGGCCATACCGAAAGAACTTGGTAACTGCAAGAAGCTTACTGCTATAGACATGTCCTTCAATCATTTTACTGGCTCTATCCCTGAAGAACTTGCAGAGTTAGAAGCTATTATCAGCTTTAAAGCGGAAGGTAACAGACTGTCGGGTCGCATTCCAGATTGGCTTCGAAACTGGGGGAATATTATGTCTATATCGTTGGCGAACAACATGTTCAGTGGGCCTCTGCCATTGCTGCCTTTGCAGCATTTGGTTGAATTCTCTGCAGGAAAAAACCTGCTCTCAGGCCCTATCCCTGCCGGGGTGTGTCAAGCTATCTCTCTGCGGTCACTCAACTTGTATAGTAACAATCTGACAGGGAGTATCAAGGAGACATTCAAAGGATGCAGGAACCTCACTACACTGAATTTGCAAGTTAACCAGCTCTGTGGTGAGATACCAGAATACTTGGCTGAGCTACAGCTAGTAAGCCTGGATCTCACCCAGAACAATTTCACGGGGTCTCTGCCTGACAAGTTCTGGGAGTCATCAACTGTTCAGGAACTCTATCTCAGTGATAATAACCTCACCGGCATGATCCCTGAGAGCATTGCCGAACTTTCCCACTTGAAGATTCTGCGGATTGACAATAACTACTTGGAAGGACCAATTCCACGGTCGGTCGGCACTCTAAAGGGTCTGATAACATTGTCTCTGTGTTGCAATATGTTGTCTGGGAACATCCCGGTAGAGCTCTTCAACTGCACAAACCTTGTCACGCTAGACCTGAGCTATAACAGTTTGACCGGACACATCCCAAGGGAGATATCACGCTTGACACTGCTTAATAGCTTGGCTTTGTCTAATAATCAGCTGTCAGGCACTATCCCTTCCGAGATCTGTGTGGGATTCTCGCGCGCGTCTCACGTTGATTTGAGATTTTATCAGCACCAACGACTTCTTGACCTGTCATACAACCAGTTGACTGGTCAGATCCCAACAACGATCAAGGATTGTGCTATAGTGGTGGAACTATACCTGCAAGGCAACTTGTTGAATGGAACTATTCCTGCAGAGCTTGGCGAGCTGACGGGTCTTGCAACCATTGACCTGTCTTTCAATGCATTAGTAGGACATATGCTTCCTTGGTCTGCACCATCTGTACAACTTCAGGGCCTTTCTCTGTCTAATAACCGCCTGAATGGATCCATTCCTGCTGAGATAGGCCACATTCTTCCTGCAATTTATAAGCTGAACTTGTCGGGTAACACGCTTACTGGCAATCTACCCCAGTCTTTGCTCTGCAACCATCACCTAAGCCGTCTGGATGTCAGTAACAACAACCTCTCTGGAGAAATCCTATTCTCCTGTCCCGATGGGGATGAAGGATCCTCGAGTGCCCTGAAAACGTTCAATGCAAGCAATAACCATTTCTCAGGGAGCCTCGATGTGTCTATCTCCAACTTCACAGGGCTGACCTCTCTTGATATCCACAGCAATAGCCTCAACGGGAGCCTGCCTTCAGCTGTCTGCAATGTTACCACTTTGAACTATCTTGACTTATCAAGCAACGATTTCAGTGGCACCATCCCATGTGGTATATGTGATATGTTTAACCTTGTGTTTGCCAACTTCTCTGGTAACCACATTGTTGGCACGTACAACTTAGCGGACTGTGCTGCTAATAACATCAATCACAAGGCGGCTCATCCATCTTATCGAGTTTCACTAGCAGCAATCGTCTGTGGCATTACGATCATTATCATTCTATTGGTTCTTCTGGGGGTTTATTTGAGACGGAGACTATTGAAGAGAAGGTCCTCATGGGCTCTTGTACCTGCGAGCAAGACCATGGTGACCTCCGAGGAAACCTTAAGGAGCAAACTCCTAGGGAAGAAGTCACGGGAGCCTCTGAGTATCAACCTCGCGACATTTGAGCACTCACTGATGAGGGTCGCCGCAGATGATATCTTGAAAGCCACTGAGAATTTCAGTAATCTACACATCATAGGCGACGGCGGCTTTGGCACTGTCTACAGGGCAGCACTCTTCGGAGGCCGGCAAGTTGCTGTCAAGAGGCTGCACGGTGGCCACCAGCTCCAGGACAACCGTGAATTCCAAGCTGAGATAGAGACCATTGGGAAGGTGAAACACCCTAACCTTGTTCCCCTCCTTGGCTACTGCGCTTCCGGCGATGAGCGGTTCCTGATCTACGAGTACATGGAGCACGGGTGCCTCGAGGCATGGCTGAGGAAGAACCGGACCGACGCAGCCTACGCGCTGGGATGGCCGGACCGTCTCAAGATATGCCTCGGCTCTGCCAAGGGCCTGGCGTTCCTGCACCATGGCTTCGTGCCCCATATCATCCACCGGGACATGAAATCGAGCAACATCCTGCTGGACTGGGACCTGGAGCCGAGGGTTTCCGACTTCGGCCTCGCGAGGATCATCAGCGCGTGCGAGACCCATGTCAGCACCAACCTTGCCGGCACGCTCGGCTACATCCCCCCGGAGTACGGGCTGTCGATGCGATGCACCGCGAGGGGCGACGTCTACAGCTTTGGCGTCGTCATGCTAGAGCTGCTGACCGGGCAGGAGCCGACGGGGCAGGAGGTGGATGAAGGCGGCGGAAGCCTCGTCGGCTGGGTGCAGTGGATGGTGGCGTGCCGCCGCGAGAAGGAGGTGTTCGATCCCTGCCTCCTGCCGGCTTCGGGCGCATGCAGGCAGCAGATGGCGCGCGTGCTCGCCATCGCCCGGGACTGCACCGCCGACGACCCGTGGGCGAGGCCGACCATGCTGGAGGTGGTGAAGGGCCTGAAAGCGACACGGATGATGGAAAACGCGCCTCCGGCGACGACACTCTCCAGAGCGGACCTCCGGTGGTGACAGTCTCTCTCCAGGGAGGGCATGTGATCCAGACAAGACAGCATGCTCTTTGCTACCGTGTGAACTGGAAATCGCCAGATTAAGCTTCAGATTCTCCTTTTTTGATGTTCGCCGCAGGGCTATTGCGTCCATTCAAGAAGGAAGCCGGCGAATGCTATAGGAACAACTCTGTGGCATAATGCAGGCCAATGATAAACCCTTTTTGCGAGAGATAACCTTTCTTCTTTTCATTTCATTTCTGAAAGGCGACAGCCCAATCGTTGTAAGCTTGTATCAGCAGAGTGTTATCTGGAGAATGTGACGAGTCACTGCAGCAACGGTGCTGCTGAAGTGCTATACATGCATCCTCAAATAATGTTGTGACTCTTCTTTTGAGTTTTTAGCTGGTTACAAGATATATATGCACCGTCTCCTTGATCTGGCAGTTCATATGTGTGGCAAGCTCGGGAGATGCAATGCCTGGGAGCGTTTCCATTCGCAGTGTGTTGGTTGCTTCATACTGTATATACTAGAACCTGCCAGTCTAAAAGACCATTCGCAAAAAAGAAAAAAAAAAAAAAAAAAGGGAGTTCAGCTCCAAGACATTATACTGGACGTGCAAATAGGCAATGTTTTCTTTCACTTGTCTCAAATGCATGGATGTGTGTCCTAGGGGTCTAGAGTTGCTGAGATGCTGTTTTTAAGAACAAGTACTACAATGCTGAAGCTGAGGGGTATAATTCAGAACTTATTTTTGTGACCTTGCACTGGCAGGTTGTATTATTCCCTGAGTCTGAAGTCTAGAGCTGCTTCGATCGGCAAGCGAGCAAACATAAATGGAGGCCGTTTGTTTCATAGCTTCGACTTCGAGTGACGCGTCCTCTGCAAATGTTTCTGTCCACACAATGAACTGAAAGTGGCAGAGGCGAAATTCTGGTTCGAGTCCTTATATTTATAGCTTTTTAGTAGTGATCTCTGTTCATGGAGATCACGAGGCCACTGATAGCGGTGGGATAGAAGAGTGGGCATGTGGGCTTATATCAAAAGAGAAAACTTTTACACCGCTATTCCACCATTTCTCCTGCTTGAATCTCGTTCAATCCATAAAAACGTGCAATCCCATCTCCAACTAAGACCACTTGATCGATCTCATCCACTTGAAAATTCTTGTAAAAGTTGGTCATTCTACTTTCTAATAGAGTTGTGAGTTCTGCATATCCGAGGATTATATCATGTTTGGAGCATGGAATCAAGCCATAGACAACGATAGGTCATCCAATCAACCAGATAGCTGTCAAATGCACTGAAACAAAAAGCTATATCTATTGTTACCTATGTTTATATTTGTCAAGCGTACAAAAAAATATTCATCATCATCACTTCTTTACATCTCCTATATATGTGCACATTTATGGCATACTGGCAACAACACCAAGCACATAGCTTTTTCCCAGCTTGCAAATTTCCACGGGAGCTCATCTAGCTACACATGCATCAGATGATCCTTTTCCTCCTTTACCCACATCAATGGATCGACGAGATATACTATATGGTTACACTTTCATTGAAGAGCGCGTGCAATCCCAGCTTAACTCCACTTCTTGCCTCAGCAAGTAGCAAGATTTCTTGTGTGCGTCAAACTTCTTTGCATTGCTGAAACCTCTCATTAAGTAAACCTTATCGGCACGAATACGTGTAAGATATCAACATCTCCAGCTATCTGTCGGAGGCGATGGCTTCTTCGATCCTCCTAACGACGACGCTGAGACCATGTCCGCTTTCGAGTGCTTTGACGGCAGCTCTATGCGCTTTCTTGTGCCACTTCAGGAGGTTGTAAGACTGCATCACCGACCAGCGAGCTCTATTTGCCATCTGGTAATAAGCAACGAAAGATACTCATGGACTGTTTTGGTTTATTAAGACAAAGGTAAGAAGAGACACATCAGAAGAAGAATATGGACCTGTGCGACAGAAAGCGGAGGATCGAGCAGAACACACAAACTCCTGAATAAATTCTCGTCATTTTCTCCTCCTTCTGCCTCCCCGTATACAAGTGCTTCTGCGGCGATTCCAGCAAACAGAATCATGCAGTATCTGCAATTACGATCTCGCTTCAGTACAGAAGAGACAATGTCCAACAACGCCAAGTGTTGAAATCGAAACATAACGCCTGGTTACATACCTGTCAAATGCTGTACTAGACAGATGACCCTCACCAAGTTCTTTCTCCATCTTTGCATCCCAGAACTGTGTTCCTGCCTGCAGAGGTGTGAGATTACACATCTTGAGATCTCTATGAAAAGCATATCTCAGATCCTTCAGGATTTTTTTGACAGATTGTGCCACAATCTGCACAAAGAAAAACAGGGAAGTCTAATCCTATAGTCTTACTCTTACGGGCACTGGCGGAGCCACTTCCTGGCAACCCTGGGCAGCTGGCCGGGCTCAGCTGGGCCTCCCTTAGAAACAATATTTTATTTTTTTAGTAGAAACAGTGCTGTGTTTGAGGTTGAAGATGACTAATTTTTGGGCAAAAGTTCACTACCATATCAATGCACATGAAATTATTTATGATGTAGCACACAGCGAGCAATCTAGTTCTATGTTTAAGCTAGATTATGAGAAGGCCTGATAGAGTAAATAGAGAATTTCTTAATTCTATGATGCACCAGAGAGGCTTTGGTGCTAAATGGATGAATCTGATACAATCCTTGCTCTATAATGGATCTGTTGGTGTTAGAATTAATGACATCAATAGCAACTTCTTTGAAGTTGGTCAACCCTATCTCTCCTTTACTATTTAACCTAGTAACTGAGTGTTCACCAGAATGCTGATGAAATCTGCTAGGCATGGTTTAATATCTGGTTTGAAAAAAAAATCTGCCATGATCCTTAAGCGGATCCTCTCTTGCTTGGAACAAATATCCGTCACAGGTGTGAACTTATGCCTATCAACATCGATGTTGATTAAGCCAAACTTATGCCCAAACCTTATGTTGCAGATTAGGGGAATTTCCTATGAAGTATCTTGGGAGTCCCCTAGCACTATAACAAACTTAGAAAGGAGGACTTGCAATCTGTCATTGATAGTGAGAAATTAGTTCTTATTCTATCCTGCTAAGCAAATATTCCTATTTACATGATGAGTGTCATTAAATTCCCTAAATGGGCTATAGCTCTCATAAATTCTCAGATGGCATACTACTTCTGGATGATTATGAAGGACATCATAAATATCATCCAGCCCATTGGTATCTGTTGACACAGGAAAAAAAGAATTTGGAGCCCATTGGTATCTGTTGACACGGGAAAAATAATAATTTGGTGGTTTAGGGATACAGATATGAACGTGTGTCTTCTAGACCTTGGGTTAAAAGATACTCCCTCCGCCCCATAATGTAAGATGTTTTTTCACACTACACTAGTGTCAAAAAAACGTCCTACATTATGAGACGGAGGGAGTACCATTTAAATGACAACAAACTCTAGAAACAGATAATTGTTTTGTAAGTATAGAACTCAGGACCCAAACTTATTTGCCTGTCCTACCAATGATATCTCTCCCTTTTGGAGGGTGTCTTATGGGCTGCAAAAGGTGGTATGATGGGATATCAGTGGAAGGTTGGAAATATCAAAAAGGTGAAGTTCTTGGAAGACCATTGGTTTGGCACCTCAAGTCTTGCTATTCAATTCTAGGAGTTATATGGGCATAATATTTCCCTGACATCTGGGATTGGGTGCAATATAAAAGATACTTTTAGAAGATGTGTAGATTAGAATGGGCTCAACAAACAGTTTGATGTGATTCATACTTTTAGAAGATGTGTAGATCAGAATGGGCTCAGGGTTGTTCTGCCCACATCCTGGGATGTCCACTGAAGGGGAACCTGACCCTTGTAACACTAGCCTCCTAGGAGGACTGTAATCCCCCCATCTTTTCAATGCAATGAAGCGCAAATCCTTTGCGTTTTCTCGAAAAAATATTACTAATTCGCTTCAGATTAATGAGTATGATGATGCTATTATCTGGAAGTTTGAATCAAAAGGGATGCACTCTGCTAGTTAATTTTACACTATCATCAACTTTAAGGAGTTATGCCTGTACATGTTCCTGCTGTTTGGAAGCTAGCTGTCCCACCAAAAATCCACATTTTCCTGTGGTTACTGGCTAATGACAGGCTCCTAACTAGAGACAATTTGAATAAAAGACAGAATGTGCCTGATCTATCATGTGTACTCTGCTCTGAAGCTGAGGCATGCATGCTTGGAAAGTGATCTCTCATTTCACTGGACTTCCAGGCATTGCTAACTTACTTTGAGGCTGGAGCCTGTTTGTGGATAAGTAATATACAACCATAAAGTAGCAAATGACGTTATGGGGGTTGTGGAAGCTTCATAACCATATTTGCTTTAATCAGCACATATTTGTCTGGAATGCGGTGAGTTGGCGGAAAATTGCTGCATTTCTTTCAGTGACGGCTCCTGTGCTCGGAGGGTGCAAGAGAGCAGATAGACAGAGTGGTTCCATCCTGAGTCTCTGAAGATGGAGTTCCCATGGCCGCGTCATGCTAATTCTGAAGCCTGGGAAGGTACTACGGCCTGTCTTGTGCGCTGGGCCGCCAGCTGGAAGCCACCTCACTGAAATTCGTGGAGAATGGGATGATGCTTCATGTCGTCCCCAACATCTGAGTGCGATCTGGGGTTCTGGTTGTGTGGATGTCTTTTGTTGTCTCCTTGTAACACGGTTAATAGATGTATGAGACGTTCTCTGAACTTATTATTTACTTTTGTTTTGCTGGGGTAACGCTTCTGCTATTCCCCCATGGACTGGTGATGTAAAACCTGAACCGATTTGGTTTAGTGATCAATGGAACTGGGTCAAGGACCTATTCTTTTAAAACTACCATAGCCACAGTTAGGCTTTGCCCAGGCTCCAAAGGCCAGCTAGCTCAGCCACTTCTTACAAGACATATTTCTTTAGTCTTGGCTACTACATACCAACTTGGTGAGGTGTATTAGCCTTCTAGATCAGCAAAGACTTCTAAAACTGCATCTAAATCCAACTTGAAAACAAAATACGTGTGCATACTTTCCTAATAATGTATGCAGGAACATGGGCAGATTGAACTCAGTCACACTACTTGCTAGTGATGGCAGTAGAACATTTGTTACTTCTAAGTAAACTAAACTCAAAATTTTGAGAAGGCGGGATGATGTATTGAAACGACAGAAATTACACTACTTCATCAGATAATAAACATAAAAAACATCTAGCACAACATACATATAATAAAAATAAATAAAAAAATAGTAAAGGTGGTACCTGGCCTTGAATGCTCATCCGCAGTGCCACAAAGGGATCCAGGATGACTCCTCGTATGGGGCAGCCCATTAGATAAGCTAGACACAAGTTCATGAAAGTAAGATGTGTTAGGGTAAAAACTAGTCTCAGTAGTCAGATGCTATACAAATAGCCATTGTTCCAAATATCGGTCAGTTAATCGCTACTCGGTGGGTCACCGAATAGCTGATTAACTGGTTTATCGGCCAATTAACTGACTGATTCGCCTATATTATCCCTTATCGTCACCTTACCGATATCCTGAACAGTGCAAATACAGACTGCAAAACTAACAAATAAAATCTACCATCCCAAGGTTGGATCGATACAGGAACTTGAGACCATAAAACAGTGTGAGACATTGAAGGAAAAAAATACCAGTAAGAAGATGTCCGGCTTCATGTACAAGGATTCTGCGCTTGTATGGAGGCCAGAAACACGAGATTTGTGCAGCACAAGTACCGCCAAGAAAAAGCGCATCTCCGGTTGCTAACGCCAATATCGCAGCCAAGTTAGGCCGTACATCCACTCCTTGGGTTAGTAGAAAAGATGCACCACCAAAAAAAGTAGCCAGAACATAACGAGAATTTCCTGAGAGACCCCACTTCTTTGGTGCAAGCTTTGCAGCTGAGAAAAGTAAAACATGAAGAAGATAAGGGCTACATAAGAAGGTGAAGTCCTAAATTGGTGCATTATCCTATTTCACATATCCACGGGTAAGACAAGGAGTGTTGCAGTATGAGTTTAAAAAAGAATGCCACTTCAATGTTCGAATAAGGAAGAACACAGATGAAAGAAAGAGAATATTGCCTCAATTTTCACCTTCCAGGCCTGTCATCTCCTTTAAAATTGTCGGCGTAACTTCTCTCGGTCCCTCCAGAACTGCAGCAAAAAGGGTATAAAATATCTCTTGACCTAAATGAAAACTATCAGTGCATTGCTGTGAATACAGAGCAAGCCAGGTGCAAAATTTCAGGGCATTCCTTGACTGAATCGGTATAGTGAAACACTTTCAGATCAGTTCACAGCTTCGCATTCTACATAGCCAACTACCTTATACAAGCTAGAATGCTGGATTTTACCATGAACCCCGCAGACATCATCGAACATTGCTAACAGCTAACAAACCGAATTCTACACCAAGTACAAATTTGAAGGCAGTTTCGCAACTGGGATATTAATTTTGGATAAAATGGCCCTCAAACCCATTCAATTATCACGCAAAAAAAATGGGACAATTAACGAGAGATCGCCGTTTACCTATGTTCTTGAACTTGCCGAAGTTGGCGAGGACCCCGCGGTCGGAGAGGAACTGGTACGCCCGGCCGACGAGCCGCATGTCATCTGCGTCGATGCAGGTGTCCAGCACCTCCCAGTCCCGCCCCGGCGACAGGGGGAGAGCCACCTGCGTAGCCGCATTCGTGGCCGCTTCCGGATAAGACGCGGGCTCCACGGACTGCAGGAAGCGGAGCGCGCGGGAGAGGTCCTTGCTCTCGACGGCGTCCTCGAACTCGCTCCACTCCCTGAGTGAGCCCGCGCGGAGGCGAGTCCCGGGGCGCGGCGGGCGGGGCGGGAAGGGGAGGAAGCGCTTGGAGGAGGGGGAGGCCTGTTGGGTGGCGGAGAGGGCCGCGGTGGAGGTGAGCGGCGAGGAGCAAGAGGTGGTCGCCATTGGTGCGGTCGCGGAGGTGGGTTGCTCTGCTTCGCTGTGACCGTCGTGGCGTCGCCCGCTGCCGGTCGTCACTCGTCAGGCCTGTCCGGTATGACTGATTTTTCTTTTAGGGTAAGGCAAAATTTTATTCATCAAACTCCACACAAGGTGGGATACAAGTTGGGTCATGAGGTTGGCCAAACCAAACCTGACCCTCATGATCGAGTCTAAGAGCATACTTCGCTAACTTATGTGCTTCATAATTCACAGCACGACATTCAAAAGAAAAGTTACAAGTGAAAAAGGCTGCTTGGAATTTAGTTTCGTCGATAATAGTTCCATAGCTTTCCTTCAATCCTTTGGCTATGGCATTCACCGCTAGCTGTGAGTCAGACGATATAGCGACATTTTGTAGATACAGTTCCGCTGCTAACGCAAGTGCCTCCCGACATGCGATCACCTCAAGCATGGTCGGATCATGTGAACTGTCAATCACCAATCCCGAGCTTCCCAAATAATTCCCTCCGTTGTCTCTGCATACTGCTACTGCCGAGCCTCTTCTTCCTGGTTGGACTCCCACGTCGACATGGATATTACTGAACCCCGGGGGTGGAGCTCTTGGTCTTAATGGTGGTACACTGAGTGGAACAAGCGCTGCTCGAACTGGAGTCCGCCCTCCTTCCTTGATTATGTCAAGCTCTTCGATATAATGATTGATGAAGCCTTGTATGGCATGCAGACTATGAAAGATGCCCTCGTGAATAGCTTTCCTTCTAGCTGCCCATATAGCCACAGAGTGACTGAAAGTTTCACAAAGAGGTCATGCGGCAGTGTTTCCATGCGCGTGAACAGCCATTGCTTCGCATTCGGTTCGGTAGTGGATGCTATCTTTTGTGTCATCTCCTCATCAACTAGTGCCCAGGTACACCTGGATATTGTGCAATTGACCAATGAATGCATCCACGAATCCGGTGCTCTGCAGATGCCGCACGTGCTCGAATTGGTCATGTGCCGGTGAGCCCTGACATCATTAGTGGGGATCGAATGTTTCGATAACCGCCAAAGGAACACTCTAACCTTGCCTGGAACCTTCCACAAAGTTTTCCATGTCTTCTCCTCTTTGGCCGTCGAAAGTGTGATAACCCACAAGTATAGGGGATCACAACAGTTTTCGAGGATAGAGTATTCAACCCAAATTTATTGATTCGACATAAAGGGAGCCAAAGAATATTCTCAAGTATTAGCAGTTGAGTTGTCAATTCAACCACACCTGGATAACTTAGTATCTGCAGCAAAGTGCTTAGTAGCAAAGTAGTATGGAAGTAACGGTAGCGGTAGCAAAAGTAATATTTTTGGGTTTTGTAGTGATTGTAACAATAGCAACGGAAAAGTAAATAAGCAAAGAACAATATGTGAAAAGCTCGTAGGCATTGGATCGGTGATGGAGAATTATACCGGATGCGGTTCATCATGTAACAGTCATAACATAGGGTGACACAGAACTAGCTCCAATTCATCAATGTAATGTAGGCATGTATTCCAAATATAGTCATACGTGCTTATGGAAAAGAACTTGCATGACATCTTTTGTCCTACCCTCCCGTGGCAGCGGGGTCCTAGCGGAAACTAAGGGATATTAAGGCCTCCTTTTAATATAGTACCGGACCAAAGCATTAACACATAGTGAATACATGAACTCCTCAAACCATGGTCATCACCGGGAGTGGTCCCGATTATTGTCACTTCGGGGTTGCCGGATCATAACACATAGTAGGTGACTATAGACTTGCAAGTTAGGATCAAGAACTCACATATATTCATGAAAACATAATAGGTTCAGATCTGAAATCATGGCACTCGGGCCCTAGTGACAAGCATTAAGCATAGCAAAGTCATAGCAACATCAATCTCAGAACATAGTGGATACTAGGGATCAAACCCTAACAAAACTAACTCGATTACATGATAAATCTCATCCAACCCATCACCGTCCAGCAAGCCTACGATGGAATTACTCACGCACGGCGGTGAGCATCATGAAATTGGTGATGGAGGAAGGTTGATGATGACGACGGCGACGGATTCCCCTCTCCGGAGCCCCGAACAGACTCCAGATCAGCCCTCCCGAGAGGTTTTAGGGCTTGGCGGCGGCTCCGTATCGTAAAACGCGATGAATCCTTCTCTCTCATTTTTTTCTCCCCGAACATGAATATATGGAGTTGGAGTTGAGGTCGGTGGAGCGTCAGGGGCCCACGAGGCAGGGGGCGCGCCCAGGGGGCAGGCGCGCCCCCCACCCTCGTGGACAGGTGGAGGCCCCCTGGCGTGGATTCTTCTTCCAGTATTTTTAATATTTTCCAAAAATAAGTTCCGTGGAGTTTCAGGTCATTCCGAGAACTTTTGTTTGTGCACATAAATAACACCATGGCAATTCTGCTGAAAACAACGTCAGTCCGGGTTAGTTCCATTCAAATCATGCAAGTTAGAGTCCAAAACAAGGGCAAAAGTGTTTGGAAAAGTCGATACGACGGAGACGTATCAACTCCCCCAAGCTTAAACCTTTGCTTGTCCTCAAGCAATTCAGTTGATAAACTGAAAGTGATAAAGAAAAACTTTTACAAACTCTGTTTGCTCTTGTTGTTGTAAATATGTAAAGCCAGCATTCAAGTTTTCAGCAAAGATTATAACTAACCACATTCACAATAACACTTAGGTCTCACGTTTACTCATGTCAATGGCATAATCAACTAGCGAGCAATAATAATAAATCTCGGATGACAACACTTTCTCAAAACAATCGTAATATGATATAATAAGATGGTATCTCGCTAGCCCTGTCTGAGACCGCAGAACATAAATGCAGAGCACCTTTAAAGATCAAGGACCGACTAGACATTGTAATTCATGGTAAAAGAGATCCAGTCATAGTCATACCCAATATAAATTAACAATAATGAATGCAAATGACAGCGGTGCTCTCCAGCTGGTGCTTTTTAATAAGAGGGTGATGACTCGACATAAAAGTAAATAGATAGGCCCTTCGTAGAGGGAAGCAGGGATTTGTAGAGGTGCCAGAGCTCGATTTTAAAGCAGAGATAAATAATATTTTGAGCGGCATACTTTCATTGTCAACATAACACCAAGAGATTGTGATATCTTCCATGCTACACACATTATAGGCGGTTCCCAAACAGAATGGTAAAGTTTATACTCCCCCTCCACCAACAAGCATCAATCCATGGCTTGCTCGAAACAACGAGTGCCTCCAACTAACAACAGTCCCAGGGAGAGTTTTGTTTGCAATTATTTTGATTTGCATAAAGCATGGGACTGGGCATCCCGGTGACCAGCCATTTTCTCGTGAGTGAGGAGCGGAGTCCACTCCTCTTGAGAATAACCCGCCTAACATGGAAGATAAGGACAACCCTAGTTGATACATGAGCTATTCGAGCATACAAAACAGAATTTCATTTGAAGGTTTATAGTTTGGCACATACAAATTTACTTGGAACGGCAGGTAGATACCGCATATAGGAAGGTATAATGGACTCATATGGAATAACTTTGGGTGTTAAGGGATTGGATGCACAAGCAGTATTCCCGCTTAGTACAAGTGAAGGCTAGCAAAAGACTGTGAAGCGACCAACTAGAGAGCGACAATAGTCATGAACATGCATTAAAATTAATAAACATTGAGTACAAGTATGAGTAGGATATAATCCACCATGAACATAAATATCGTGAAGGCTATGTTGATTTTGTTTCAACTACATGCGTGAACATGTGCCAAGTCAAGTCACTTAAATCATTCAAAGGAGGATACCACCCCATCATACCACATCACAACCATTTTAATAGCATGTTGGCACGCAAGGTAAACCATTATAACTCATAGCTAATCAAGCATGGCACGAGCAACTATGATCTCTAATTGTCATTGCAAACATGTTTATTCATAATAGGCTGAATCAGGAACGATGAACTAATCATATTTACAAAAACAAGAGAGGTTGAGTTCATACCAGCTTCTCTCATCTCAATCAGTCCATCATATATCGTCATAATTGCCTTTCACTTGCACGACCGAACGATGTGAAAATAATAAGAGTGCGCGTGCATTGGACTAAGCTGGAATCTGCGAGCATTCAATAAACAGGAGAAGACAAGGTAATATGGGCTCTTGGTTAAATCAACAACAATGCATATAAGAGCCACTTCGACAATTTAATTATGGTCTTCTCCTATCGACCCCCAAAGAAAAAAAATAAAACTATTTACACGGGAAAGCTCCCAACAAGCAAAAGAAGAACAGGAAATATTTTTGGGTTTTCTTTTTAATTAATACTACTACAGCAAGAAAAGTAAACTAGCTAAAGCTATTACTATTTTTTTTGTTTTTCTTAAGGTTTATTAAACACACAATAAGAAAGCGTAAAAAGAAAATAAGCTAGCATGGATATTACAGTGAAAAAGTATGAGCACCGACATCTAGCAATGAGTGTGTGAACATAAATGTAATGTCGGTGGGAAATACGTACTCCCCCAAGCTTAGGCTTTTGGCCTAAGTTGGTTTATTGTCACGGATGGCCTGGCGGATATCCATAGTTGTAGCCGGGGTCGTACTGAGATGAAGAAGACTCTGATTGCCACTGGTTGGCAATCATCTCCGGATCCCACTGGTAATTAGACTGTCGTGGAGGTTCAAATTATGGTTCCGGCTCCGGCTCTGTGGCTGATGTAGGGTTCCGGTAGGCGTGAATGGCCGCCAGTGGAACGAGATACGGACCTGCAGATAAATCAAACAAGGAAGGAGTAGGCAAGGTAATAGTCTCAGGGTGATGTTTATCAAAGAACAATTTGTATTTAAGCGCCCCCTCCCTATTCTTAACAATAAAGACATGCGCTACCATACTCTTATAATCTAAATAAGCAGTGGGCAGTAATTTTTCTTCTTTTTCATAGTGCCTAATAGGTATGTTATAGTGTGCAGCAAGGCGTGAAGCGTAAATACCTCCAAAGATGGGGCCCTCTGTACGGTTCAGACTTAACCGTTTAGCAATAATACCGCCCATACTAACAGAGTTATCACAGAATAAACCATGAAACAAAATAATAATATCAGGAACACTAAGGTTTTCATAGTTTCCGTGACCAATTAAGCAACGACTAGCAAATATTGCAAAGTAGCATAAAACAGGAAAATGTATGCTAGTGATTCTTGCATCGGAAACCTTCCTAGTTTCCCCTACAGTAATAGTATCAATGAACCCGTCCACATCTTTACGATGTGGTTCCTCTAAGCTACCCTCGAAAGGTATTTTGCAAACCCTGCAAAATTCATATAGTGACATCTTCTTAACCACATCATATAAATGAAACTCTACTGAAGGAGGTGATTCCTTAGGATAATAGTAGAAGTTTTGCACAAAAGTATTGGTGAGTAAGAGATACTGTTCGCGTTGGTCGCGGAGGAAGTCGGTGGGGCCTGCATTCTCAGCCAATTCATAAAAATCATCATAAATCCCGGCTGCTCTCAAGAAATCATCGGAAGGCCATTCACACGGCTGAACCTCCGCGGTGTGAGGCAAATTATATTTGGGCCTCTCTGCTTCCTCACTTTGCTTTTCCTTCGAGCTTCGGCTCGATGAGCCCCTCAAAAATCTCTTCATTATTTTCTGAAAAATTCTGAAATTTTTAGTAACTTCAAATAAAAGTAAACCAAGCTCAACAAAATTGATAGCAACTACTCCTACAAGTGCCTAAAGCCCATATCATGCATTAGAACTACTTAGAACCATATAAATTTGACATGCAAGCTCAAGAACATGGTCACCTAGGCAGCACAAATTTGCAATGAATAAAGCACTAGAACAAAAACTAATTGGACCAATGGAGGAGTCACATACCAAGGAACAATCCCCCAAAGCAGTTTTGTGAGAGGTGCTTTGAGCAAGGAGATCGAAAATCGCAGCAAAATGAGCTAGAACTCGTGCTTGAGCTGGATGGTGATTTTTTTGGGAGGAAGAAGAAGTGTGTGGGTGCAGGAATAAGTGAAGGGGAGCCACCGTGGGCCCACGAGGCAGGGGGCGCGCCCTGGCCCCTCATGGCCAGGTGCTTGCTCCCCTTGCTTTGTTCTCAGTGCCAGATATTCTCAAATATTCTAGAAGAAATCATATTAAATTGGCAGGGCATTTGGAGAACTTTTATTTTCGGGGTATTTTTATACTGCACAGATAAATCAGAAAACAGATAGAAAAATACTATTTTTACTTTATTTCAACTAAATAACAGAAGGTAGAAGGAGGGTACAGAAGGTTGTGCCTTCTAGTTTCATCCATCTCATGCTCATCAAAAAGAATCCACTTAACAAGGTTGATCAAGTCTTGTTAACAAACTCATTCGGAATAATCATGGAACCAGAGAAATTTCGAATAACACTATGTTACCTCAACGGGGATATGCACATCCCCAATAATAAGAATATCATATTTCTTCTTGACAGAAGGAAGAGGAAATTCAAAACCTCCAAATATAATCGATGGAATTTTTCCAATAGAGTTGATACTGTGGACTTGAGGTTGTTTCCTCGGAAAGTGTACCGTATGCTCATTACCATTAACATGAAAAGTGTCATTGCCTTTGTTGCAATCAATAACAGCCCCTACAGTATTCAAAAAGGGTCTTCCAAGAATAATAGACATACTATCGTCCTCGAGAATATCAAGAATAACAAAGTCCGTTAAAATAGTGATGTTTGCAACCACAACAGGCACATCCTCACAAATACCGACAGGTATAGCAGTTGATTTATCAGCCATTTGAAAAGATATTTCAGTAGGTGTCAACTTATTCAAATCAAGTCTACGATATAAAGAGAGAGGCATAACACTAACACCGCCTCCAAGATCACATAAAGCAGTTTTAACATAATTTCTTTTAATGGAGCAAGGTATAGTTGGTACTCCTGGATCTCCTAGTTTCTTAGGTATTCCACCCTTAAAAGTATAATTAGCAAACATGGTGGAGATTTCAGCTTCCGGTATCTTTCTTTTATTAGTGACAATTTCTTTCATATACTTAGCATAAGGATTCATTTTGAGCATATCAGTTAATCGCATACGCAAGAAGATAGGTCTAATCATTTCAGCAAAGCGCTCAAAATCCTCATCATCCTTTTTCTTGGATGGTTTAGGAGGAAAAGGCATGGGTTTCTGAACCCATGGTTCTCTTTCTTTACCGTGTTTCCTAGCAACAAAATCTCTCTTATCATAACGTTGATTCTTTGATTGTGGGTTATCAAGATCAACAGCAGGTTCAATTTCTACATCATTATCATTGCTAGGTTGAGCATCATCATGAACATCATCTTTAACATTTTCACTAGTTTCACGTTCATTACCAGATTGTGTTTCAGCATCAGAAATAGAAATATCATTTGGATTCTCAGGTGGTTCAGCAATAGGTTCACTAGAAGCATGCAAAGTCCTATCATTTTTCTTTTCTTCTTTTTAGAAGGACTAGGTGCATCTAAATTATTTCTCTGAGAATCTTGCTCAATTCTCTTAGGGTGGCCTTCAGGATACAAAGGTTCCTGAGTCATTTTACCAGTTCTAGTAGCCACTCTAACAGCATAGTCATTATTCTTACTATTCAATTCATTGAGCAAATCATTCTGAGCTTTAAGAACTTGTTCTACTTGAGTGGTAACCATAGAAGCATGTTTAGTAATGAGTTTAAGTTCACCTTTAACTCTAGACATATAATCACCCAAGCGTTCAATCATATAAGCATTTTGTTTTAATTGTCTACCAAAATAAGCATTGAAGTCTTCTTGCTTAACCATAAATTTATCAAACTCATCCAAGCATTGTCTAGCAAACTTAGTAGGAGGGATTTCAACTTTATCATATCTATAGAGAGAATTTACCTTTACTACCTGTGTCGGGTTATCCAGACCATGTGTTTCTTCAATAGGTAATGGATTAAGATCATATATTTCTTCAACAGGTGGTAAATTAAGACCATGTATTTCTTCAATAGGTGGTAAATTCTTAACATCTTCAGCTTTTATACCTTTTTCTTTCATAGATTTCTTTGCCTCTTGCATATCTTCAGCACTGAGAAATAGAACACCCCTCTTCTTCGGAGTTGGTTTAGGAATAGGCTCAGGAGTTGGCTCAGGAAGTGTCCAATTATTTTCATTTGTCAACATATTATTTAATAGAATTTCAGCTTCATCTGGTGTTCTTTTCCTGAAAACAGAACCAGCACAACTATCCAGGTAATCTCTAGAAGCATCGGTTAGTCCATTATAAAAGATATCAAGTATTTCATTTTTCTTAAGAGGATGATCGGGCAAAGCATTAAGTAATTGGAGAAGCCCCCCCCCCCAAGCTTGTGGGAGACTCTCTTCTTCAGTTTGCACAAAGTTGTATATATCCCTTAAAGCAGCTTGTTTCTTATGAGCAGGGAAATATTTAGCAGAGAAGTAATAAATCATATCCTGGGGACTACGCACACAACCAGGATCAAGAGAATTAAACCATATCTTAGCATCACCCTTTAATGAGAACGGAAATATTTTAAGGATATAAAGGTAGCGAGATTTCTCATCATTAGTGAACATGGTGGCTATATCATTTACTTTAGTAAGATGTGCCACAACAGTTTCAGATTCATAGCCATAAAAAGGATCAGATTCAACCAAAGTAATTATACCAGGATCAACAGAGAATTCATAATCCTTATCAGTAACACAGATAGGTGAAGTAGCAAAAGCAGGGTCAGGTTTCATTCTAGCATTAAGAGATTGTTGCTTCCATTTAGCTAATAACTTCATAAGATCATATCTATCATTGCAAGCTAAAATAGCTCTAGCAGCTTCTTCATCCATAGCATAACCCTCAGGAACAACAGGTAATTCATATTTATTAGGGGGAGAGTCTTCATCATCACTCTCATCAATATTATCAGTTTCAATAATTTAATTCTCTCTAGCCCTAGCAAGTTGTTCATCAAGAAATTCACCAAGTGGCACAGTAGTATCAAGCATAGAAGTAGTTTCATCATAAGTATCATTCATAGCAGAAGTGGCATCATCAATAACATGCGACATATCAGAATTAATAGCAGAAGCAGGTTTAGGTGTCGCAAGCTTACTCAAAACAGAAGGTGAATCAAGTGCAGAGCTAGATGGCAGTTCCTTACCTCCCCTCGTAGTTGAGGGATAAATTTTTGTTTTCTCGTCTTTCAAGTTCTTCATAGTGACCAGCAGATATAAATCCCAAGTGACTCCAAGAATAGAGCTATGCTCCCCGGCAACGGCGCCAGAAAATAGTCTTGATAACCCACAAGTATAGGGGATCGCAACAATTTTCGAGGGTAGAGTATTCAACCCAAATTTATTGATTCGACACAAGGGGAGCCAAAGAATATTCTCAAGTATTAGCAGTTGAGTTGTCAATTCAACCACACCTGGATAACTTAGTATCTGCAGTAAAGTGTTTAGTAGCAAAGTAGTATGGAAGTAACGGTAGCGGTAGCAAAAGTAATATTTTTGGGTTTTGTAGTGATTGTAACAATAGCAACGGAAAAGTAAATAAGCAAAGAACAATATGTGAAAAGCTCGTAGGCATTGGATCGGTGATGGAGAATTATGCCGAATGCGGTTCATCATGTAACAGTCATAACATAGGGTGACACAGAACTAGCTCCAATTCATCAATGTAATGTAGGCATGTATTCCAAATATAGTCATACGTGCTTATAGAAAAGAACTTGCATGACATCTTTTGTCCTACCCTCCCGTGGCAGCGGGGTCCTAGCGGAAACTAAGGGATATTAAGGCCTCCTTTTAATAGAGTACCGGACCAAAGCATTAACACATAGTGAATACATGAACTCTCAAACTATGGTCATCACCGGGAGTGGTCCCGATTATTGTCACTTCGGGGTTGCCGGATCATAACACATAGTAGGTGACTATAGACTTGCAAGTTAGGATCAAGAACTCACATATACTCATGAAAACATAATAGGTTCAGATCTGAAATCATGGCACTCGGGCCCTAGTGACAAGCATTAAGCATAGCAAAGTCAATCTCAGAACATAGTGGATACTAGGGATCAAACCCTAACAAAACTAACTCGATTACATGATAAATCTCATCCAACCCATCACCGTCCAGCAAGCCTACGATGGAATTACTCACGCACGGCGGTGAGCATCATGAAATTGGTGATGGAGGAAGGTTGATGATGACGACGACGACGACGTATTCCCCTCTCCGGAGCCCCGGACGGACTCCAGATCAGCCCTCCCGAGAGGTTTTAGGCCTTGGCGGCAGCTCCGTATCATAAAACGCGATGAATCCTTCTCTCTCATTTTTTTCTCTCCGAACACGAATATATGGTGATGAAGCACGGACTAGCGAGATGCTAATTCGCGCGTGTAGATGGCCCGATCTTTCACGGCGATGCTTGATCAACAGTTTGTCCCCTTGTTCCTCCTCGCAACCTTCAAGATAATTTTCACCTGTGTACGAAAATACACAAACGGAAATAATGACCCCCTCGGATCAGCACGTAGGCGTCGATGTGATGATCAACCCTCCGTCGCTAGTAAATTTCCACGATGAAAAAATCATAGATAATACACAAGATATGACCGCCCGTAACTCGGACGTTTTTCTGTATATCTCATACTCAAAAATAAAACTCAAAACTGATCTGTTTACACGGCCATAGCCTGGCTTTTATATGCCACACCTACGCAACTCCAAGTCTATCTAGAAACTTAAAACTCCATCCATCTTACGATGTGCTAATCATAAAAAAACAAATCCTAACTTGGAAAAGAGAAAATGACTTACGTACCATGCTAGCCAGCTAGCTAGGGCGTATACACAAAATGAAATAAAGAATCCTAACAAATTAACTCTAGGACTCTGCGTATCACAAGTTTACATTACATGGAGGGGTACGAAAATTAGGCTCCACCGTAGCTAATGCAGGCTCCTCCTTTGCCTCTTGTATTTTCTTGTGCGCCGGAATAAATTGATGCCGTTCTGATTTCCTTTTAGTTTGGAAACTAATATGATCTCTTGACATTTTATGTGTACGTGACTTTTTTTCTGTCTTTTCTTTGATCCAGCCTGATCGTGCACCTCTAGATTCCATGCGTTTAGGACAATGCACCAATTTGTCAATACCATCTCTTGAATCCAAAGCACGCATCATATAATTGGCCGCTGGTCTGCCAGTTACAAAATTAATTCTCGATCCACAAAGTTGTCGCACACGACCATCGTTTCCTCGGCGAAATCTGGCCGCATGCATGGCATTATTTTCCACAACGTTTTCAAGGCTTGACTCATTAACTGTCTCAGCTTTAATAGAATTATCGGTCAATGGTGCTATGCCCATATCATCCTCCCTCCCTTGAAGAGAAACCGTCCTCGGTTTCGAGTCAAATTTTTGGTCAATCTTTCTCTCTGGAATTTGCATCTCTATTGTGATTGCACTGTGTGTCATTGGTTTCAGCACGCGCTTTCTTCCATCATGCATGAACGTATATGTGTTTGATCTGCCGGCATGCACTGCATCACGATCAAACTGCCATGGTCTTCCCAACAACAACTGACACACGTCCATCGACACGACGTCACAATCCACCTTATCAATATAATCTCCAACTGCAAATGTCACACGTACCTTATGTGTAATCTTTAATTTCCCAGAATTATATAGCCACTCGACATGGTGCGGTTGCCGGTGCCGCCACATAGATAAACCCAATTCTTGCACGAGATCTTTGCTAATGGCATTAGTAAAACTGCCGCCATCAATTATCATCTTACATGCACGGTCCTTGATCATGCACTGTGTTTTAAAAACACTCCATCGCTGCCCTTTAGGATCACCATCCTCCAGCACCTTCTTCACTAAGAGATTTAGACCCTTCATCGGTGCATCAACTTCTTCTTTTATTTCTTCTACCGCTTCTCTTCTTTTTCGCAAACGATCTTTCCAATCAGCAGCGAACACATCCATTGGCATGGGAATAAAACAAATTTGTTTGTCCTTCCGTGATAAAGAATAACTATTTTTCTTGACATCCCGAACAGCCCCAACACGCTTGCACCATGGGTCCCCAAGTAGCAGATGGCATGACACCATGGACACAGGACAAACATGAAAAAATTCCGCACAACAATATTTTCCCAGATCAAAAATTAGCAAAATCTGATGCGTAATTTTGATTTCACCTTTGAACCACTTCAGCGTGTACGGTCTTTCAAGAGGCGCCATCCTCAGCCCCAATTTTTCCGCCACCTCGATGCTCACCATATTGACTGCGGTACTCTCATCGATTATCAGATTGACACATCGTTCGTTCACGACGCAACGAGTATGAAAAAGAGTGACCTCGCCAATGCCTTCCTCCTCCATCAATATGTTCCTGCTCAACATGTTGATGCCTGACTCCGCAGACGATATTACAATCTGAGTCGCCGTGACTAACCTTAGCTCTGAATACCACTTGATGAAGCACGGACTAGCGAGATGCTAATTCGCGCGTGTAGATGGTCCGATCTTTCACGGCGATGCTTGATCAACAGTTTGTCCCCTTGTTCCTCCTCGCAACCTTCAAGATAATTTTCACCTGTGTACGAAAATACACAAACGAAAATAATGACCCCCTCGGATCAGCACGTAGGCGTTGATGTGATGATCAACCCTCCGTCGCTAGTAAATTTCCATGATGGAAAAATCATAGATAATACACAAGATATGGCCGCCCGTAACTCGGACGTTTTTCTGTATCTCATACTCGAAAATAAAACTCAAAACTGATCTGTTTACACGGCCATAGCCTGGCTTTTATATGCCACACCTACGCAACTCCAAGTCTATCTAGAAACTTAAAACTCCATCCATCTTACGATGTGGTAACCATAAAAAAACAAATCCTAACTTGGAAAAGAGAAAATGACTTACGTACCATGCTAGCCAGCTAGCTAGGGCGTACACACAAAATGAAATAAAGAATCCTAACAAATTAACTCTAGGACTCTGCGTATCACAAGTTTACATTACATGGAGGGGTACGAAAATTAGGCTCCACCGTAGCTAGTGCAGGCTCCTCCTTTGCCTCTTGTATTTTCTTGTGCGCCAGAATAAATTGATGCCGTTCTGATTTCCTTTTAGTTTGGAAACTAATATGATCTCTTGGCATTTTATGTGTATGTGACTTTTTTCTGTCTTTTCTTTGATCAAGCCTGATCGTGCACCTCTAGATCCCATGCGTTTGGGACAATGCACCAATTTGTCAATACCATCTCTTGAATCCAAAGCACGCATCATATAATTGGCCGCTGGTCTGCCAGTTACAAAATTAATTCTCGGTCTACAAAGTTGTCACACACGACCATCGTTTCCTTGGCGAAATCTGGCCGCATGCATGGCATTATTTTCCACAACGTTTTCAAGGCTTGACTCATTAACTGTCTCAGCTTTAATAGAATTATCGGTCAATGGTGCTATGCCCATATCATATGGAGTTGGAGTTGAGGTCGGTGGAGCGTCAGGGGGCCCACGAGGCAGGGGGCGCGCCCCCACCCTCGTGGACAGGTGGAGGCCCCCCTGACGTGGATTCTTCTTCCAGTATTTTTAATATTTTCCAAAAATAAGTTCCGTGGAGTTTCAGGTCATTCCGAGAACTTTTGTTTCTGCACATAAATAACACCATGGCAATTCTGCTGAAAACAACGTCAGTCCGGGTTAGTTCTATTCAAACCATGCAAGTTAGAGTCCAAAACAAGGGCAAAAGTGTTTGGAAAAGTAGATACGATGAAGACGTATCAAAGTGCAACTAATCCCCGAATGGTTTTGGTAATTCATAACAACATATATATCATTGATCTAGTGCTTACTGAAAATAGATTTCAGAAAAGATCAATGATTGGCATGGCAAGGACATGAGATTGTGGACCCCTCAAAATGCTAAGGACATGGATTGGCAAAGCTTCAAGACTCCACATTTTTTGTTAAGTGGTCCAAGATCACATTGAGTCCATAGAAAAGTCAATACTATTAAAAGGGGGTGTGGTTTTGATCATGACTCAATTGCTCAAGTGCTTAGTGATATTGCTCCAAAAATCCTCAAATACCTTCTCCAAATCACATATGTCCAAACCCTAAAGTTTCATCTCGGTCCCACTAAAAACATTTATCCCGGCCTCACCAAGTTGATCCTATACACTGCCAAAGCCAAATCCTAAAATTTCGGTCTCACCGAGTTGTTGTGACCAAGTTTCTGTAAGCCAATTCGTTCATTTTGGAATCACCGAGTTGAAATGGTCGGAACTACCGAAACAAAGTCATGCCTAGGTCATCGCATTTCGGTCTGTCCGAGATTTCCATTTCGGTCCCACCGAAAAGCCAAACGTTATCTTTTACACAGGTCGGTCTCAACGAGATTTTGCTCTGGTGTCACCGAGCTGAGTCAAAAGTGTGTAACGGTTGGATTTTGGGTGAAGGCTATAAATACCCCTCCACCCCCACCTACTCTGGGAGGAAGCGATTGGAGGAGGGGGAGGCCAACTGAGAAGCAGAGAGGGCTGCGGTGGAGGCGAGCGGCAAGGAGTAAGAGGTGGTCGCCATTGGTGTGGCCACGGTGGTGGGTTGCTCTCGCCCGCTGCCGGTCGTCAGGCCTATTGGGTATGATCGAATGTTTTTGTTTTTGTGAACAGCCCACCGTATCCCCACTAGCAAACCTGGCCAAATGGGTCGGCACGGCCTGGCCCTCCACTAAACATGCCTGGCACGGCACGATCCAGGGCGTTTTGTTCATAAATGGGTTGCCGTGACGGCACGTGTGCTGCACTATCAGGCCCAGATATGGCATAGATGTTAAACGTGTCGGCCGGTCCCTAATGGGCCGTTTGGTCCTAATAGGCCATTAGAGCAACTCCAACGGGCCGACCCAAACGAACGGCGCATTTGTCCGCTTTTGTCCGTTTGGGTCGGCCGCCCGCCCGGCGTCCACCCAGTTTTGCATTTGGATCGGCAGTGCACCCAACGCGCCGACCCATTTCATGTCCGCATCAACTTTAAAAAAAAGGCCCGCGGCCGATCATGCCAGCGGCCATGTCTCATCATGCCGGCACCATGCCAGCGCCGGCATATAATGCCGGCTTCAGAAAATATCACCACAGTTCATGTTGGCGCACTCGCCAGCCGGCCGGCACACATGCCAGCACACAAAAAAGGGTGGGACTTGAGTTCGACCACACCATCGCGGACCCCCGTGGTCATGCTAGCACACCTGCCAGCATACAAAAAAGACAGCGCTCGCCGCCATAGATCACTCGTCGACGAACTTGAGCATGTCGGCCTGCATCTTCTCGAACCACGGCCTCTTCCTTGGCGACACGGTGTTGAGATCCACCTTCATGATCTCCACCCCGGTCATCATGCTCGCGAGAGCCACTTCTTTGGCCTTGGTCTTGGCGTTGAAGACCTCGATCTCTAGCATCTTGGCTTGCTTCTCCGCCTCGAGCTCGAACATCTTGGCTTGCTTCTCCGCGTCCATCTCAAGCCTCCTCCTTTGGATCTCCATGAAAGCGTCCATTTGCTCCGCCTTGAAATGCCGGCGCTGAAGGAAATATGCCCTAGAGGCAATAATAAAGTTATTATTTACTTCCTTATATCATGATAAATGTTTATTATTCATGCTACAATTGTATTAACCGGAAACTTAGTACATGTGTGAATACATAGACAAACAGAGTGTCACTGGTATGCCTCTACTTGACTAGCTCGTTGAATCAAAGATGGTTAAGTTTCCTAGCCATAGACATGAGTTGTCATTTGATTAATGGGATCACATCATTAGAGAATGATGTGATTGACTTGACCCATTCCGTTAGCTTAGCACTTGATCGTTTAGTATATTGCTATTGCTTTCTTTATGACTTATACATGTTCCTATGACTATGAGATTATGCAACTCCCAAATACCGGAGGAACACCTTGTGTGCTACCAAATGTCACAACGTAACTGGGTGATTATAAAGGTGCTCTACAGGTGTCTCCGATGGTACTTGTTGAGTTGGCATAGATCAAGATTAGGATTTGTCACTCCGATTATCGGAGAGGTATCTCTGGGCCCTCTCGGTAATGCACATCGCTATAAGCCTTGCAAGCATTGTGACTAATGAGTTAGTTGCGGGATGATGCATTACGGAACGAGTAAAGAGACTTGCCGGTAACGAGATTGAACTAGGTATTGAGATACCGACGATCGAATCTCGGGCAAGTAACATACCGATGACAAAGGGAACAACATATGTTGTTATGCGGTTTGACCGATAAAGATCTTCGTAGAATATGCAGGAGCCAATATAAGCATCCAGGTTCCGCTGGTTATTGACCGGAGATGTGTCTCGGTCATGTATACATAGTTCTCGAACCCGTAGGGTCCGCACGCTTAACGTTCGGTGATGATTGGTATTATGAGTTTATGTGTTTTGATGTACCGAAGGTTGTTCGGAGTCCCGGATGAGATCAGGGACATGACGAGGAGTCTCGAAATGTTCGAGACGTAAAGATCGATATATTGGAAGGCTATATTCGGACATCGGAAAGGTTATGAGTGGTTCGGGTATTTATCGGAGTACCAGAGAGTTGCGGGAATTCGCCGGGGAGTATATGGGCCTTATTAGGCTTTAGGGGGAGAGAGAGAGGGGTTGCCTAGGGCAGGGCCCCCCCCCCAAGGCCTGGTCCAAATTGGACTAGGGGGAGGGGCGGCGCCCCCTCCTTCATTCTCTTCTCTCTTCCCCTTCCTTCTCTCCTACTCCTACTACATGGAAGGGGTTTATCCTACTCCCGATGGGAGTAGGACTCCCCTGGGCGCGCCATAGTAGAAGGCCGACCCTCCCCCTCCTCCACTCCTTTATATACGGGGGAGGGGGGCACCCCATAGACACACAAGTTGATCATTGATCTTTTAGCCGTGTGCGGTGCCCCCCTCCACCATAATCCACCTCGGTCATATCGTAGCGGTGCTTAGGCGAAGCCCTGCATCGGTAGCTTCATCAACACCGTCATCATGTCATCGTGCTGACGGAACTCTCCCTCAAAGCTCTACTGGATCGTGAGTTCGTGGGACGTCACCGAGCTGAACGTGTGCAGATCGCGGAGGTGCCGTACGTTCGGTATTAGGATCGGTCGATCATGAAGACGTACGACTACATCAACCGCGTTGTCATAACGCTTCCGCTTACAGTCTACAAGGGTACGTGGACGACACTCTCCCCTCTCGTTGCTATGCATCACCATGATCTTGCGTGTGCGTAGGAAAACTGTTGAAATTACTACATTCCCCAACAGTGGCATCCGAGCCAGGTTTATGCGTAGATGTTATATGCACAAGTAGAACACAAGCGAGTTGTGGGCGATACAAGTCATACTGCTTAGCAGCATGTCATACTTTGATTCTGCGGTATTGTTGGATGAAGCGGCCCAGACCGACATTACGCGTACGCTTACGCGAGACTGGTTCTACCGACATGCTTCGCACACAGGTGGCTGGCGGGTGTCAGTTTCTCCAACTTTAGTTGAATCGAGTGTGGCTACGCCCGGTCCTTGTTGAAGGTTAAAACAGCACATACTTGACGGAATATCATTGTGGTTTTGATGTGTAGGTAAGAACGGTTCTTGCTCAGCCCGTAGCAGCCACGTAAAACTTGCAACAACAAAGTAGAGGACGCCTAACTTGTTTTTGCAGGGCATGTTGTGATGTGATATGGTCAGGACATGATGCTAAATTTTATTGTATGAGATGATCATGTTGCGTAATGGAGTTATCGGCAACTGGCAGGAGCCATATGGTTGTCACTTTATTGTATGAAATGCAATCGCCATGTAATTGCTTTACTTTATCACTAAGCGGTAGCGATAGTCGTAGAAGCAATAGTTGGCGAGACGACAACGATGCTAAGATGGAGATCAAGGTGTCGCGCCGGTGACGATGGTGATCATGACGGTGCTTTGGAGATGGAGATCAAAGGCACAAGATGATGATGGCCATATCATATCACTTATATTGATTGCATGTGATGTTTAACCTTTATTCATCTTATTTTGCTTAGTTCGACGGTAGCATTATAAGATGATCTCTCACTAAATTTCAAGGTACAAGTGTTCTCCCTGAGTATGCACCGTTGCGACAGTTCGTCATGCCGGACACCACGTGATGATTGGGTGTGATAAGCTCTACGTTCACATACAACGGGTGCAAGCCAGTTTTGCACACGCAGAATAGTCGGGTTAAACTTGACGAGCCTAGCATATGCAGATATGGCCTCGGAACACTGAGACCGAAAGGTCGAGCATGAATCATATAGTAGATATGATCAACATAGTGATGTTCACCATTGAAAACTACTCCATCTCACGTGATGATCGGACATGGTTTAGTTGATTTGGATCACGTGATCACTTAGATGATTAGAGGGATGTCTATCTAAGTGGGAGTTCTTAAGTAATATGATTAATTGAACTTTAATTTATCATGAACTTAGTCCTGGTAGTATTAGCATATCTATGTTGTAGATCAATAGCTCGCGTTTAGCTCCCCTGTTTTATTTTTGATATGTTCCTAGAGAAAACTAAGTTGAAAGATGTTAGTAGCAATGATGCGGATTGGATCCGTGATCTGAGGATTATCCTCATTGCTGCACAGAAGAATTATGTCCTTGATGCACCGCTAGGTGACAGACCGATTGCAGGAGCAAATGCAGATGTTATGAACGTTTGGCAAGCTCGATATGATGACTACTTGATAGTTTAGTGCACCATGCTTTACGACTTAGAATCGGGGCTTCAAAGATATTTTTGAAACGCCACGGAGCATATGAGATGTTCCAAGAGTTGAAATTAGTATTTCAGACTCATGCCCATGTCGAAAGGTATGAGACCTTTGGCAAGTACTTTGCCTACAAGATGGAGGAGAATAGCTCAGCTAGTGAGCATGTGCTCAGAATGTCTGAGTACTACAATCACTTGAATCAAGTGGGAGTTAATCTTCCAGATGAGATGGTGATTGACAGAATTCTCTAGTCACTATCACCAAGTTACTAGAACTTCGTGATGAACTATAATATGCAAGGGATAACGGAAACGATTCCCAAGCTCTTCGTGATGCTGAAATCGATGAAGGTAGAAATCAAGAAAAGCATTAAGTGTTGATGGTTGACAAGACCACTAGTTTCAAGAAAAAGGGCAAAGGGAAGAAGGGGAATTTCAAGAAGAACGGCAAGCAAGTTGCTGCTCAAGTGAAAAAACCCAAGTCTGGACCTAAGCCTGAGACTAAGTGCTTCTACTGCAAAGGGACTGGTCACTGGAAGCGGGACTGCCCCAAGTATTTGGCGGATAAGAAGGATGGCAAAGTGAACAAAGGTATATTTGATATACATGTTATTGATGTGTACTTTACTAGTGTTTATAGCAACCCTTCAGTATTTGATACTAGTTCAGTTGCTAAGATTAGTAACTCAAAATGGGAGTTGCAAAATGAACAGAGACTAGTTAAGAGTGAAGTGACGATGTGTGTTGGAAGTGGTTCCAAGATTGATATGATCATCATCGCACACTCCCTATACTTTTGGGATTAGTGTTGAACCTAAATAAATGTTATTTCGTGTTTGCGTTGAGCATGAATATGATTTGATCATGTTTATTGCAATACGGTTATTCATTTAAGTTAGAGAATAATTGTTGTTCTGTTTACATGAATAAAACCTTCTATGGTCATACACCCAATGAAAATGGTTTGTTGGATCTCGATCGTAGTGATACACATATTCATAATATTGAAGCCAAAAGATGCAAAGTTAATAATGATAGTGCAACTTATTTGTGGCACTGCCGTTTAGGTCATATTGGTGTAAAGCGCATGAAGAAACTCCATGCTGATGGGATTTTGGAATCACTTGATTATGAATCACTTGATGCTTGCAAACCATGCCTTATGGGCAAGATGACTGAGACTCCGTTCTCCGGAACAATGGAGCGAGCAACTGACTTATTGGAAATAATACATACTGATGTATGCGATCCGATGAGTGTTGAGGCTCGCGGCAGGTATCGTTATTTTCTGACCTTCACAGATGATTTGAGCAGATATGGGTATATCTACTTGATGAAACATAAGTATGAAACGTTTGAAAAGTTCATATAATTTCATAGTGAAGTGGAAAATCATCATAACAAGAAAATAAAGTTTCTACGATCTGATTGTGGAGGAGAATATTTGAGTTACAAGTTTGGTCTTCATTTGAAACAATGCGGAATAGTTTCGCAACTCACGCCACCTGGAACACCACAGCGTAATGGTGTGTCCGAACATCATAACCGTACTTTATTAGATATGGTGCAATCTATGGTGTCTCTTACCGATTTACCACTATCGTTTTGGGGTCATGCATTAGAGACAGCTGCATTCACGTTAAATAGGGCACCATCTAAATCCGTTGAGACGACACCATATGAACTGTGGTTTGGCAAGAAACCAAAGTTGTCGTTTCTTAAAGTTTGGGGTTGATGCTTATGTGAAAAAGTTTCATCCTGATAAGCTCAAACCCAAATCGGAGAAATGTGTCTTCATAGGATACCCAAAGGAGACAGTTGGGTACACCTTCTATCACAGATCCGAAGGCAAGACATTCATTGATGAATGGATCCTTTCTAGAGAAGGAGTTTCTCTCAAAAGAAGTGAGTGGGAGGAAAGTAGAACTTGATGAGGTAACTATACCTGCTCCCTTATTGGAAAGTAGTTCATCACAGAAATCTTTTCGTGTGACTCCTACACCAATTAGTGAGGAAGCTAATGATGATGATCATGTAACTTCAGATCAAATTACTACCGAACCTCGTAGGTCAACCAGAGTGAGATCCGCACCAGAGTGGTACGGTAATCCTGTTCTGGAGGTCATGTTACTTGACCATGATGAACCTACGAACTATGAGGAAGCGATGATGAGCCCAGATTCCGCGAAATGGCTTGAGGCCATGAAATCTGAGATGGGATCCATGTATGAGAACAAAGTGTGGACTTTGGTTGACTTGCCCGATGATCGGCAAGCCATAGAAAATAAATGGATCTTCAAGAGGAAGACGGACGCTGATAGTAGTGTTACTATCTACAAAGCTAGACTTGTCGAAAAAGGTTTTGACAAAGTTCAAGGTGTTGACTACGATGAGATTTTCTCACTCGTAGCGATGCTTAAGTCTGTCCGAATCATGTTAGCAAATTGCCACATTTTATGAAATCTGGCAAATGGATGTCAAAACTACATTCCTTAATGGATTTCTTAAAGAAGAGTTGTATATGATGCAACCAGAAGGTTTTGTCGATCCTAAAAGTGCTAACAAAATGTGCAAGCTCAAGCGATCCATCTATGGACTGGTGCAAGCATCTCGGAGTTGGAATATACGCTTTGATGAGTTGATCAAAGCATATAGTTTTATACAGACTTGCGGTGAAGCCTGTATTCACAAGAAAGTGAGTGGGAGCACTGCAACATTTCTGATAAATATATGTGAATGACATATTGTTGATCGAAAATAATGTAGAATTTTCTGGAAAGCATAAAGGAGTATTTGAAAGGAGTTTTTCAAAGAAAGACCTCGGTGAAGCTGCTTACATATTGAGCATCAAGATCTATAGAGATAGATCAAGACGCTTGATAAAGTTTTTTCAATGAGTACATACCTTGACAAGATTTTGAAGTAGTTCAAAATGGAATAGTCAAAGAAAGAGTTCTTGCTTGTGTTACAAGATGTGAAATTGAGTAAGACTCAAAGCCCGACCATGGCAGAAGATAAAAAGAGAATGAAAGACATTCCCTATGCCTCAGCCATAGGTTCTATAAAGTATGCCATGCTGTGTACCAGATTTATTGTATACCCTACACTGAGTTTGGCAAGGGAGTACAATAGTGATCTAGGAGTAGATCACTGAACAGTGGTCAAAATTATCCTTAGTGGAATAAGGATATGTTTCTCGGTTATGGAGGTGACAAAAGGTTCGTCGTAAAGGGTTACGTCGATGCAAGTTTTGACACCGATCCAGATGACTCTAAGTCTCAATCTGGATATTGAAAGTGGGAGCAATTAGCTAAAGTAGCCCCAAGCAGAGCATTGTAGACATAAAAATTTGCAAAATACATACGGATCTGAATGTGGCAGACCCGTTGACTAAACTTCTCTCACAAGCAAAACATGATCACACCTTAGTACTCTTTGGGTGTTAATCACATAGCGATGTGAACTAGATTGTTGACTCTAGTAAAACCTTTTGGATATTAGTCACATGGTGATGTGAACTAATCACATGGTGAAGTGAACTATTGGTGTTAAATCACATGGCGATGTGAACTAGATTATTGACTAGTGCAAGTGGGAGACTGAAGGAAATATGCCCTAGAGGCAATAATAAAGTTATTATTTATTTCCTTATATCATCATAAATGTTTATTATTCATGCTACAATTGTATTAACCGGAAACTTAGTACATGTGTGAATACATAGACAAACAGAGTGTCACTAGTATGCCTCTACTTGACTAGCTCGTTGAATCAAAGATGGTTAAGTTTCCTAGCCATAGACATGAGTTGTCATTTGATTAACGGGATCACATCATTAGAGAATGATGTGATTGACTTGACCCATTCCGTTAGCTTAGCACTTGATCGTTTAGTATATTGCTATTGCTTTCTTCATGATTTATACATGTTCCTATGACTATGAGATTATGCAACTCCCGAATACCGGAGGAACACCTTGTGTGCTACCAAACGTCACAACTTAAATGGGTGATTATAAAGGTGCTCTACAGGTGTCTCCGATGGTACTTGTTGAGTTGGCATAGATCAAGATTAGGATTTGTCACTCCGATTGTCAGAGAGGTATCTCTGGGCCCTCTCGGTAATGCACATCACTATAAGCCTTGCAAGCATTGTGACTAATGAGTTAGTTGCGGGATGATGCATTATGGAACGAGTAAAGAGACTTGCCGGTAACGAGATTGAACTAGGTATTGAGATACCGACGATCGAATCTCGGGCAAGTAACATACCGATGACAAAGGGAACAACGTATGTTGTTATGTGATTTGACCGATAAAGATCTTCGTAGAATATGTAGGAGCCAATATAAGCATCCAGGTTCCGCTGTTTGTTATTGACAGAGATGTGTCTCGGTCATGTCTACATAGTTCTCGAACCCGTAGGGTCCGCACGCTTAACATTCGGTGACGATCGGTATTATGAGTTTACGTGTTTTGATGTACCGAAGGTTGTTCGGAGTCCCGGATGAGATCAGGGACATGACGAGGAGTCTCGAAATGTTTGAGACGTAAAGATCGATATATTGGAAGGCTATATTCGGACATCAGAAAGGTTCTGAGTGGTTCGGGTATTTATTGGAGTACCGGAGAGTTACAGGAATTCGCCGGGGAGTATATGGGCCTTATTGGGCTTTAGGGGAGAGAGAGAGGGGCTGCCTAGGGCAGGCCGCACGCCCCCCCAAGGCCTAGTTCGAATTGGACTAGGGGGAGGGGCGGCGCCCCCTCCTTCCTTCTCTTCTCTCTTCCCCTTCCTTCTCTCCAACTCCTACTACTTGGAAGGGGGGGAATCCTACTCCCGGTGGGAGTAGGACTCCCCAGGGCGCGCCATAGTAGAGGGTCGGCCCTCCCCCTCCTCCACTCCTTTATATACGGGGAAGGGGGCACCCCATAGACACACCAGTTGATCATTGATCTTTTAGCCGTGTGCGGTGCCCCCCTCCGCCATAATCCACCTCGGTCATATCGTAGCGGTGCTTAGGCGAAGCCCTGCGTCGGTAGCTTCATCAACACCGTCATCACGCCGTCGTGCTGACAGAACTCTCCCTTGAGGCTCTACTGGATCATGAGTTCGTGGGACGTCACCGAGCTGAACATGTGCAGATCGCGGAGGTGCCGTACGTTCGGTACTAGGATCGGTCGATCGTGAAGACGTACGACTACGTCAACCGCGTTGTCATAACGCTTCCGCTTATGGTCTACGAGGGTACGTGGATGACACTCTCCCCTCTCGTTGCTATGCATCACCATGATCTTGTGTGTGCGTAGGAAAACTGTTGAAATTACTACGTTCCCCAACAGGCGCTCCCCTCCCTTGAGTCCTTCTTGTTCATCATGCCCTCCACGCTTGCGATCAAGGCGTTGGATGCCGCATCCCGCTTGTCCTCCTCCTTGGAGTTGGTCTTCCCCCGCGGCCGTGCCGGCTCGCCCTCCCCAACCTCCTCCACGGCTTGCTTCCCCCCACGCGACTTGAGGGCGGCATATTGCGCCTTGAACTTCTCCACGTCCTTGATGACCCGAAGCAATGGGAGAGGTTGAAGCACTTGCCATTGTGTTGAACCTTGAATGCCTCCAAAGCTTGAAATGCCTACAAAATGTTTCCATGCAAGCATATGGGCAAATGATATGCAAATGAACACGCAAGCATGAAATTGATGACACAAAAGAGGGCGGCTTGCTAGCATACCATGTCTTGCATGCCGATGCCACTCACGGGCGGGCCTTGACGCTCTCAAGGGTGGCGCAAAACTTGTTGCACTCTTGTTGGATCACCCTCCATCACTTGGAAATGGACACCCACCCGCTCGTGCTCACAAGTTGGTAAGGCGGAAACTTCTTGCGCTCATGAAACTCTCGGTGGACACGAATCCAAAAGGTTGAATGCTTTTGTTCGGCGCCCGTCTTGGGGTCTTGTCCAATGTCTCACCAACACTCGCAAAGAAGCTTGTCCTCGGCCGCCATGTATGCCTTCGTGCGCTTGCTCTTGCGCTTCAGCTTAGGACCGGCGGCTTGGTTGGCGAGCTCGTCCTCGAATAAGGGCTCCACTTCGATGTCGCACTCATCCTCTTCCTCTAGCCCGTAGTCATCCGGGAACTCGTGGTCGAGTGGGAAGCCGTCCAGGTCGATGCCGATCTGATCACGCATGAAGGACCCCTGATCGGGATCATAGCCAGCGGCCGGCGTGAACGCCCCGCGGCCGTCCTGGCTTTGTGTCTCGTCGGGATCGTAGCCAGCGGCCGGCGCACCGCCCTCGAAGATGAGGTTCTGCATGTAGTCCTCGTCGACGGCGGACGACATTCCCTCGAACAGGTTGCGGGCCTCCGAGAGCACGCCGGCCGGCGTCTGCCGCGCACGTTTCCTCGCGCCACCGGATGACGAGCCACCGGCCACCGGGGTGGCGTTGAGGTCGATGGGCGCGGGCGTGGAAGGCGCGACCACGCTCACATCGGGCGAGCACTCCCCGGAGAGGTGGGAGGCCTGCGGGTACACGTGGAAGCCGGGCACCGGGTTGCAAACCGACGCGCGGGGCGAGTCGGCAGCATCATCCGAGGAAACGCCGATGAGCTAGTGCTGGCCGCGGCGATGGCGGCGTTGAGGAGGCAGTGCTGGCCAGGGTTTAGCCCTAGCATGTAGAGCGCCTCCCTCGTTGCTGCCGCGACGCGGGCGTTGGTGACCTCCTGCTGCGCGGCGGCCTCATCCCTCGCGTCCGCGGCGTGCCTCCGGTCCTTCCTCTTGGCCGACTCCCTTGCCCGCTGTGCGGGCGTCAGCGGCTTCCTTGGCTTGGCCGCGGCAGCGGTCTTGCGCGGGGCACGAGGCTTGCCTTTCCCGGCAGGGGCGGGGGCGCCGGACGAGGCGAGGGAGGCGAGGCCGGCGGCGGCATCGAGGTCGATGGCGTCCTCCATGGCGGGGTGTGGGGCGGGAGCGCGCGGGGGGAGGGTTTTTGGGGGGGGGGATGAGGGGAAATGGTGGTGGCTGTCACCGACCGGCGGGCCCGGGGAGAGGAGTAGGCGCGCGCGTCCGTCTCGTGTCCGCGCCGATGCAAATCCGGCTCAAAAATGGACCGGGAATGGGCCGGCAAGCGGACGCGCGTCCGTTTGGGTCGGCGCGTTGGGCCGACTTTTGTGTCTGCGCCGACCCAAACGGACGCCAGCGGACGAAATGGGTCGCCCCATTGGAGTTGCTCTTACGGCTCAATTACTTAAAAAAATCCGAAAATCTGAAAGAAAAAATACATGAAACTCAAAACCTGAGGCAAAGTTTCATGTGGAATAAATCTTGAGCTTTCTTAGTGGCTGCCTAATTAAAACTTTCCATCCTTAGGAAGGAAAAGGAGTACAAAGCCATGCACTAGATTACAAAAGGATAAAAAATTACAAAGCCTACAACTGTTCTTCCTCTTCTTCGGTGGTAAGATTTTTGAACTTGGCTTTCTGTCTTGTTTGTAAATGCTGGAAGATAACCATATAAGCCAAAACTTAACTGTGTCATTAAAGATAAGTTCCAAGTAAAGTCATAGAAAACCAAGATTCATTTTCTAAAGGGAAGTGCAGACCAACATCTCACCAAAATCATGACTTCACGAGAAATGAACTAGTTTCATAACAGAAGCCAAACAACTCAGGATCAGGCAATAGATATTTAAGCATGGACCTCAGTTAACAAATAGGATCTGAAATCACTTGGGTGAAGCTTTCATGAATTATTAGCCCAGCTCACCCAAAACCAAAAATAAATAAACAAAATAAAATAAAGAGGCTTTCATGTGGTGCCCAACTATTAAGCCAAAATCACTCAATGAAAAGAAGTCATCCTTGTGAAATATCAGATGCGTCTCACCTCCCATGGGAGGCCGCGTAGTGCTTTATTGATTGATCGGGGCTTATCCCGTGTAACGCATACATTGTTCTGTTACAGCCGTGGTTGGCAAGGAGAGAATAAAGAGGAAAGAAAAGCAACAGTAAAAAGTAAATAAGCTAGAGGTATACGATGAGCGAATGCAAGCCATCCGATCTTCTTCTCCGTCATCGATCCCAGCCGTTCATTATCTGAACCGGTACAGTTAACTGAAGACTAAAACACCTTGCAAGTTCAGTCACAATGCCCCCTTGTGAGCGCGATCTTGTCTTCAAGAAGCTGAAGGTTGACGACGCCATGCTTTGACTGTCTTCTTGAAAAAGGCTGGGAATGTATGCTTCATGAAATCCACGTCTTCCCAAGTTGCGTCATCCAGAGGAAAATTCAGCTGGCTAATGTGGAACACTGGGTGGATACCCACGTTTGCAGCTGCAGGTGATATGCCACACTGCCCACATGATACAGTACTCGAAATGGTCCGTAGAACTTCTTTTGCAGCTTCATGTGAGAGCGAAGGCCAAAAGCATTCAGACGATATGGCTGAAGCTTCAAGTAAGCCATGTCACCTACTGCGAGAGTCCTTCCGACTCGCTTGCGATCTGCATATTTCTTCATGCGCTGCTGGGCAATTAAGAGATGTGCTTCAGTGTTGACAGTAGTTGTTGTCTGTGCCTCACTGTCAGTAGTGCCTACCATTGAGAACTCACTGATTTGTCGCCGTGGATATCGATATAAGGCCTCAAAAGGAGTCTCTTGGAGAGACGAATGAAAAGAACTGTTGTACCATTATTCAGCCATGGGTAAATACTGAACCCATTTCTTCGGATCGGTAGAAACCAGGCACCAAAGGTAATTTTCAATACACTGGTTCACACGTTCAACTTGCAAGGTCAGTCTGACAATGTCGCATTCTCCATTGGAGATGCATTTTGATATATGAGTTCCATATCAAGAAAGACTTTTTCCAAAGATGTTTCCAGCTAATTAAAACAAGTCAAAACTGGAACAGAACCATACAAGCCAAAGCTTAACTGCGTCATAATTCATAAACCAAGATTCGTTTTTTAAAGAGAAGCCAACAAAGTGTAGACCAGCATCTCAATCAAATAGTTTCAGAATAGAAGCCAAACAACCATAACGATCAGCCAATAGATACTTAAGAAATGGACCTTAATCAACAAACAAGATTTGAAATCATTTGTGTGAAGCTTTCACTGATTAGTAATCCAGCCCACACAGACCCCAAAAAAAAAACAGGCTTCATGTCGTGCTCCAGCTAAGCATTATAAATTCAACTGATCTAAGCCCAACTGTTAAGCCAAAATCATTCAGGGAAAAGAAGTCATCCAATTTTAGCAAGAGAACCAATATTAAGGCAAAATGAACATAAATCTGTTCTTACCAGTTCAAGATGGAAAAAGAACAGCAAGAGCATGAATAGCGAAAACAAACTGCTAACTATCGATAGGGTCCTTTTCTAAAAAAAATATCGATAGGGAAAATGCTCTCAGGTTATTATTATACTCCCTCTTCTAGTTCTGGAGAAGTTGTTGGTTTAGGCATGGGTTTAATTAACTTTTTCCAAACTTTGACTCACTATATTTCATAATATTTTTGGATTGGATATGTGAAAACAATGTGTAGGTTTATGTCATTAAGTATTTTCAAAACAATATTGTCTTGAAGAGCTTTACAGTTATAATGTATAATAAAAATAACGGTTATCTCTCATAAAGTATTTTAAAGAAGTATAAATTTGAAGAGTTTTATAGTTAACGAAAATAAGCAGTAAAAGTTGCATTATGGGGGCTTCTTCAGAACTAGACTAGAGGGAGTATGTTCATCATTGAGCAACACACACATATTGTGGTGCTTCCCCATCAACCTAAAGCCTATTTTTATTCACACAAAAAAAACTAAAGCCTATTTAAAAGGTGTATACCATCCAATTTAAGAGATAATTTTTAATTCTGGAAAATTTAGTGGTTTTGATTTACGTTTTGTTAGTGTAAATAAACAGAAATTACTATGTAAAAGAGGGGGAGAGGTGGTAGATCTTACCAGTGTGTGTTACCTGATCTGACTGGAGCTAATGAGGGTTCCCAAATCCGACACCGAACCATCTTGCAGTTAACAGCTGAAGGATATTGTCTTTAACCTCGCAGTATCTTTGGGCCCAGCCTTTTGGTTCGGTGTCATCAACTCCTAAGCCAGGAGCCCGGTCCTTTGAGTCGAGGTTGATCGGATCTTTCCAATCAGCCACATAAGCGGACACGCGCCTCTTGAACTTGACTTTGAACTCCGACCAAGCTTGGTATTTGTAGTGGTTAATACGTGCCAGCACGGTCCAGATGCTTTTGAAAGCAGGCTTGAGCTTAAAATGATGGACCACATTCATGAGGGATGGTTCCACGGCGTCGAGACGGACCAAGGATTTGTGCCGCTGCGGGTTCTTCAACCGGCAAGTGTAGCCCTGGCAGACCCCCTCTGGTGGATGTGCTGTTTGGCCCGAGGGGGCAAAGTCATAACAAGCAAGGTATATTTGGCCAACGCTGTCATCAACAGAAATGACGGGCTCTAGCAAAGATTTTGATGGCTTCTCCAATCCTGCCCAGCTTGTTGAGAAGATGAACTCATCAACATCTATGACAGCCATCCATTGGCACGAAGCTTGCTGTGTGGCCACGCAATGAGACAGACCAGCTTCTTGGACCTTGGTCCAAGGCCATGGCACGGTTGTGATGTTGAGCCCGGAGGATATGAGCTGCGCCACTAGGCCTGCCAAGTTGTCCTCGCTGCCATTATCGTAGATAAAGAACTGATCCACCCCAATCGCACTATGGTAGAGTGCCCACTCCCTGAGAAACTTGGAGATGTTGCGTCCCATTGTGCAGGCGCAAATTGAACTCTTGTGGGGAGTCAGCGAAGAAGATTCAGCTTGCTGTCGACGAAAGGTTGCAAGGGAGGGCATGGGATCCTCGCCGGTGACCCCTAGTGTGACAAGAACCTTGGTGCTTCCTCCTGACTTGACAGGTGTAGGCGGCGAGGGGCAGCGAGTAACTTGCTGTACTGAGCTGATTGCCGGCGTAGATGCCCGCATGGTATCGGCGCCGTCGCTGTAGCGATACAGGCACCGAAGACCTTGGCGGCGGCTGATTCCCTTAGCGAAGACGAGCACGTCGCCTCCGTCCAGAAGAGCCGAGTCAAACACTATCGGGTCGCTGCTCCAGTTAAGCAATGCGCGGCCCGGAGAAGGAGAAGGAGGATCTGGAGCAGCTGCGGCGGCCGAGGAGGTGGAGGAGTGGAGTAAGAGCGGCGCTTGGAGCTGCTGGAAGCTCTGCGCTGGCTCGGGAAGGCGGCAGACGTATGCGTGAAGCCCGGACGCCGGCAGCCTCCCGAGCGGTCTCGCCGGGGAGGACGCCCCACCCTGGAAGGCGCAGATGGAGTCGCCGGTAGGCTCAGTGTCGTCGAGGACCAGGACCTCCTGGTCGGGAAGGAGCACCGCATCCGCCTCCTGCGGCGGCGGGGAGAAGGCGCCGCGCGAGGCTGTCATCGCTGAGGCGGAAGGGCGAGTATTGGGATTGCGGGGACGGGGACGGCGACGGCGAAAAGTCGGCAGCGAACGGGAAGGGCGGGGGCGCCGGACTGTCGGCGACGAGCGGGAAGGGGGCGCCGAGGCCGAGGGGCAACGAGAAGACCGGGCGGCCCGCGTAGGCGTTGTGGCCTCCGCTTCCGGCTAACAGCAGGAGAGCTCCGACTGAGACGCCGCCGACGATGCGGCGCAGCCGGCTGCAGCGGCGGTGGCGCGGCATATTGGATTTGGCGGGAGCAGAGCAGGAGCTCGATTTCGCGGGAGCAGGAGCGTGATTTGGCGGGAGCAGCGGGAGCTCGAAGGCGGAAGATTGAGATTTCGCGGGAGCAGGGAGCAGAGCTTCGATTGCTGGGTTGCGACCGAGAAGACGGTCTCGATCGATCTGGGTTTAGGGTTTTCGACCCGACCCGAACACGGATTGGTTTTTTTTTTTTTTCGAGTCAGGCTGGCGGGCCGCTGGGTCGATTCCACTTCCCGTGTCGGTCGGATTGGGCTCCACCACGTCATTACGATCAGGCAGGCTGGTTTTTGCGAAACGTGTTGTCTTTTTTTCTTTTTTACAATATAAAACCTGTCACCTTCTAACTCCAAATCCACACCGAGCCTCCGAAGAGAGCGGTTAGGGTTAGGGTTTGCGGATCCATCCCGTATCCCCGGCCCGAACAGATACTCCAAATCAGGCCGTCTCGGAAAAAAAATTGTGGGATCCCGCATCCGCGAGCCCAACTCCTTCATATGTGTTGGATTTCACCCGATTTTGCCGATCCCCTTTCGGTTGTCCCGAACCCACTTCTGCCGACTTCACCTCCCGCCTCCCGTCCCGCCGTCGCCGCCACGGATCCGTCCTCCAACCTCGCAGTCCTTCCTCGCGGTGCCGGAATTCAGCCGGATGGCCACCCGCCGCCCCCGGGTGTGCCATACCATGTGCCGCCGCCGCTCTGTCCACCCGGGCCTCCCACCACCGTGCGTCGGCCCCGCTCTGGTTCCACGCGCCAAGAGGAAGAAGACCGCCTCGACCGGCCCTGCCGGTGCGCGGGTGAAACCGCTCACGAAGAAGGTGACCACGTCACGGGGTTGGGCTCCTCCTTCGACTTCCGCAGCCCCCGGCATCCATGATGACCCACAAGTATATGCGATCAATTGTAGTCCTTTCGATAAGTAAGAGTGTCGAATCCAACGAGGAGCAGAAGGAAATGACAAGTGGTTTTAGCAAGGTATTCTCTGCAAGCACTGAAATTATAAGTAACAAGTAGTTTGATAACAAGATAATTTGTAACGAGCAAGTAGCGATACTAGTAACAAAGGTGTGTTGGAAAAATGCCCTAGAGGCAATAATAAAATGGTTATTATTATATTTCCTTGTTCATGATAATTGTCTATTGTTCATGCTATAATTGTGTTATCCGGAAATCGTAATACATGTGTGAACACATAGACCATAACATGTCCCTAGTGAGCCTCTAGTTGATTAGCTCGTTGATCAATAGATGGTTACGGTTTCCTGACCATGGACATTGGATGTCATTGATAACGGGATCACATCATTAGGAGAATGATGTGATGGACAAGACCCAATCCTAAGCATAGCACTAGATCGTGTAGTTCGTTTGCTGAAGCTTTTCTAATGTCAAGTATCATTTCCTTAGACCATGAGATCGTGCAACTCCCGGATACCGTAGGAATGCTTTGGGTGTACCAAACGTCACAACGTAACTGGGTGGCTATAAAGGTGCACTACAGGTATCTCCGAAAGTGTCTGTTGGGTTGGCTCGGATCGAGACTGGGATTTGTCACTCCGTATGACGGAGAGGTATCTCTGGGCCCACTCGGTATTGCATCATCATAATGAGCTCAATGTGACTAAGTAGTTAGTCACGGGATCATGCATTACGGAACGAGTAAAGTGACTTGCCTGTAACGAGATTGAACGAGGTATTGGGATACCGACGATCGAATCTCGGGCAAGTAACGTACCGATTGACAAAGAGAATTGTATACGGGATTACTTGAATCCTCGACATCGTGGTTCATTCGATGAGATCATCGAGGAGCATGTGGGATCCAACATGGGTATCCAGATCCCGCTGTTGGTTATTGACCGGAGAGTCGTCTCGGTCATGTCTGCGTGTCTCCCGAACCCGTAGGGTCTACACACTTAAGGTTCGGTGACGCTAGGGTTGTAGAGATATTAGTATGCGGTAACCCGAAAGTTGTTCGGAGTCCCGGATGAGATCCCAGACATCACAGGAGTTCCGGAATGGTCCGGAGGTAAAGATTTGTATATAGGAAGTCCAGTTTCGGCCACCGGGAAAGTTTCGGGGGTCACCGGTATTGTACCGGGACCACTGGAAGGGTCCCGGGGGTCCACCGGGTGGGGCCACCTATCCCGGAGGGCCCCATGGGCTGAAGTGGGAAGGGAACCAGCCCCTGGTGGGCTGGTGCGCCCCCCATGGGCCTCCCCCTGCGCCTAGGGTTGGAAACCCTGGGGGTGGGGGGTGAAGGAAATATGCCCTAGAGGCAATAATAAAGTATTATATATTTCCTTGTATCATGATAAATGTTTATTATTCATGCTAGAATTGTATTAACCGGAAACATAATACATGTGTGAATACATAGACAAACAAAGTGTCACTAGTATGCCTCTACTTGACTAGCTCGTTAATCAAAGATGGTTATGTTTCCTAGCCATAGACATGAGTTGTTATTTGATTAACGGGATCACCTCATTAGAAGAATGACGTGATTGACATGACCCATTACGTTAGCTTAGCACCCGATCGTTTAGTATGTTGCTATTGCTTTCTTCATGACTTATACATGTTCCTATGACTATGAGATTATGCAACTCCCGTTTACCGGAGGAACACTTTGTGTGCTACCAAACGTCACAACGTAACTGGGTGATTATAAAGGTGCTCTACAGGTGTCTCCAAAGGTACTTGTTGGGTTGGCGTATTTCGAGATTAGGATTTGTCACTCCGATTGTCGGAGAGGTATCTCTGGGCCCACTCGGTAATGCACATCACTATAAGCCTTGCAAGCATTGTGACTAATGAGTTAGTTACGGGATGATGTATTACGGAACGAGTAAAGAGACTTGCCGGCAACGAGATTGAACTAGGTATCGAGATACCGACGATCGAATCTCGGGCAAGTAACATACCGACGACAAAGGGAACAATGTATGTTGTTATGCGGTCTGACCGATAAAGATCTTCGTAGAATATGTGGGAGCCAATATGGGCATCCAGGTCCCGCTATTGGTTATTGACCGGAGAGGTGTCTCGGTCATGTCTACATAGTTCTCGAACCCAAAGGGTCCGCACGCTTAAAGTTACGATGACAGTTTTATTATGAGTTTATGTATGTTGATGTACCGAAGGAGTTCGGAGTCCCGGATGAGATCGGGTACATGACGAGGAGTCTCGAAATGGCCGAGACGTAAAGATCGATATATTGGACGACTATATTCGGACTTCGGAAAGGTTCCGAGTGATTCGGGTATTTTTCGGAGTACCGGAGAGTTACGGGAATTCGTATTGGGCCTTAATGGGCCATACGGGAAAGGAGAGAAAGACCCCAAAGGGTGGCTGCACCCCTCCCCATGGGCTAGTCCGAATTGGACTAGGGAAGGGGGGCGCCCCCTTCCTTCTTTCTCCTTCTCCCTTACCTTCTCCTACTCCCACAAGGAAAGGAGGAGTCCTACTCCCGGTGGGAGTAGGACTCCCCCCTTTGGCGCGCCTCTCCCTTGGCCGGCTGCCTCCTCCTTGCTCCTTTATATACGGGGGCAGGGGGGCACCCCATAGACACAACAATTGATCCTTGAGATCTCTTAGCCGTGTGCGGTGCCCCCCTCCACCAAACTACACCTCGATAATACCGTTGCGGAGCTTAGGCGAAGCCCTGCGTCGGTGGAACATCATCATCGTCACCACGCCGTCGTGCTGACGAAACTCTCCCTCAACACTCGGCTGGATCGGAGTTCGAGGGACGTCATCGAGCTGAACGTGTGTAGAACTTCGGAGGTGCCGTGCGTTCGGTACTTGATCGGTCGGATCGTGAAGACGTACGACTACATCAACCGCGTTGTGACAACGCTTCCGCTGTCGGTCTACGAGGGTACGTGGACAACACTCTCCCCTCTCGTTGCTATGCATCACCATGATCTCGCGTGAGCGTAGAAATTTTTTGAAATTACTACGTTCCCCAACAGGGGGCGCCCCACCTGACTTGGGGGGCAAGTTCCCCCCTTGGCCGCTGCCCCCCCCCCTTGAGATTGGATCTCTAGGGGCCGGCGCCCCCCCAGGGCCCCTATATAAAGAGGGAGGGAGGGCTGCGTACCCAAGCCCCTGGCGCCTCCCTCTCCCCCCCGTAACATCTCTCCCTCTCGCTGAGCTTGGCGAAGCCCTGCCGAGATCCCCGCTGCTTCCACCACCACGCCGTCGTGCTGCTGGATCTCCATCAACCTCTCCTTTCCCCTTGCTGGATCAAGAAGGAGGAGACGTCTCTCCCAACTGTACGTGTGTTGAACGCGGAGGTGCCGTCCGTTCGGCGCTAGGATCATCGGTGATTTGGATCACGACGAGTACGACTCCATCAACCCCGTTCTCTTGCAACGCTTCCGCATCGCGATCTACAATGGTATGTAGATGCACTCCCCTTCCCCTCGTTGCTAGATGACTCCATAGATTGATCTTGGTGATGCGTATAAAATTTTAAATTTCTGCTACGATCCCCAACAGTGGCATCATGAGCTAGGTCTATGCGTAATTTCTATGCACGAGTAGAACACAAGTTGTTGTGGGCGTTGATTTTGTCAATTTACTTGCCGTTACTAGTCTTATCTTGATTCGGCGGCATCGTGGGATAAAGCGGCCCGGACCGACCTTACACGTACGCTTACGTGAGACAGGTTCCACCGACTGACATGCACTAGTTGCATAAGGTGGCTAGCGGGTGTCTGTCTCTCCCACTTTAGTCGGATCGGATTCGATGAAAAGGGTCCTTATGAAGGGTAAATAGAAATTGGCATATCACGTTGTGGTTTTGGCGTAGGTAAGAATCGTTCTTGCTAGAAACCTATAGCAGCCACGTAAAAGTTTGCAACAACAATTAGAGGACGTCTAACTTGTTTTTGCAGCAAGTGTCATGTGATGTGATATGGCCAGAAGGATGTGATTAATGATATATGTGATGTATGAGATTGATCATGTTCTTGTAATAGGAATCACGACTTGCATGTCGATGAGTATGACAACCGGCAGGAGCCTAGGAGTTGTCTTAATTTATTTATGACCTGCGTGTCAACTGAAACGTCATGTAACTACTTTACTTTATTGCTAACCGTTAGCCATAGTAGTAGAAGTAATAATTGGCGAGACAACTTCATGAAGACACGATGATGGCGATCATGATGATGGAGATCATGGTGTCATGCCAGTGACGATGATGAACATGGCGCCCCGAAGATGGAGATCAAAAGGAGCAAAATGATATTGGCCATATCATGTCACTATTTGATTGCATGTGATGTTTATCATGTTTTACATCTTATTTGCTTAGAACAACGGTGGCATAAATAAGATGATCCCTCGCTAAAATTTCAAGAAAGTGGTCCCCCTAACTGTGCACCGTTGCGAAAGTTCGTTGTTCCGAAGCACCACGTGATGATCGGGTGTGATAGGTTCTAACATTCGCATACAACGGGTGTAAGCCAGATTTACACACGCAATACACTTAGGTTGACTTGACGAGCCTAGCATGTACAGACATGGCCTCGGAACACAAGAGACCGGAAGGTCGAACATGAGTCGTATAGCAGATACGATCAACATGAAAATGTTCACCGATGATGACTAGTCCGTCTCACGTGATGATCGGACACGACCTAGTTGACTCGGATCATGTATCACTTAGATGACTAGAGGGATGTCTGTCTGAGTGGGAGTTCGTTAATAATTTGATTAGATGAACTTTATTATCATGAACTTAGTCTAAAAATCTTTACAATATGTCTTGTAGATCAAATGGCCCACGCTAATGCTGCCCTCAACTTCAACGCGTTCCTAGAGAAAACCAAGCTGAAAGACGATGGTAGCAACTACACGGACTGGGTCCGTAACCTGAGGATTGTCCTCATAGCTGCCAAGAAAGCATATGTCCTTGAAGCACCGCTAGGTGATGCACCTGTTTTCCCAGCAACTCAAGACGTTCTGAACGCCTGGCAGTCGCGTAGTGTTGATTACTCTCTGGTTCAGTGCGGCATGCTTTACAGCTTAGAACCGGGGCTCCAAAAGCGTTTTGAGCAGCACAGAGCATGTGAGATGTTCCAAGAGCTGAAAATGGTTTTCAAAGCTCATGCCCGGGTCGAGAGATATGAAGTCTCCGACAAGTTCTACAGTTGTAAGATGGAGGAGAATAGTTCCGTCAGCGAACACATACTCAAAATGTCTGGGTTGCACAACCGCTTGTCTCAGCTGGGAGTTAATCTCCCGGATGACGCGGTCGTTGACAGAATCTTTCAGTCGCTCCCACCTAGCTACAAGAGCTTTGTGATGAACTTCATGCAGGGGATGGAAAAGACCATTCCTGAGGTATATTCAATGCTGAAATCAGCGGAGGTGGAGATCAAAAAGGAACATCAAGTGTTGATGGTGAATAAAACCACTAAGTTCAAGAAAGGCAAGGGTAAGAAGAACTTCAAGAAAGACGGCAAGGGAGTTGCCGCGCCCGGTAAGCAAGCTGCCGGGAAGAAGACAAGGAATAGACCTAAGCCTGAGACTGAGTGCTTTTATTGCAAGGGAAACGGTCACTGGAAGCGGAACTGCCCCAAGTACTTAGCGGATAAGAAGGCCGGCAATACCAAAGGTATATGTGATATACATGTTATTGATGTGTACCTAACCAGCGCTCGTAGTAGCTCCTGGGTATTTGATACCGGTGCGGTTGCTCATATTTGTAACTCAAAGCAGGAGCTGCGGAATAAGCGGAGACTGGCGAAGGACGAGGTGACGATGCGCGTCGGGAATGGTTCCAAGGTCGATGTGATCGCCGTCGGCACGCTACCTCTACATTTACCTACGGGATTAGTTTTAAACTTCAATAATTGTTATTTAGTGCCAGCTTTGAGCATGAACATTGTATCTGGATCTCGTTTAATGCGAGATGGCTACTCATTTAAATCCGAGAATAATGGTTGTTCTATTTATATGAGAGATATGTTTTATGGTCATGCCCCGTTGGTCAATGGTTTATTCTTAATGAATCTGGAACGTGATGTTACACATATTCATAGTGTGAATGCCAAGAAATGTAAGGTTGATAATGATAGTCCCACATACTTGTGGCACTGCCGCCTTGGTCACATTGGTGTCAAACGCATGAAGAAACTCCATGCAGATGGACTTTTGGAGTCTCTTGATTATGAATCATTTGACACGTGCGAACCATGCCTCATGGGCAAAATGACCAAGACTCCGTTCTCCGGAACAATGGAGCGAGCAACCAACTTATTGGAAATCATACATACTGATGTGTGCGGTCCAATGAGCGTTGAGGCTCGCGGTGGCTATCGTTATGTTCTCACCCTCACTGATGACTTGAGTACATATGGGTATGTCTACTTAATGAAACACAAGTCTGAGACCTTTGAGAAGTACAAGGAATTTCATAGTGAGGTTGAGAATCAACGTGACAGGAAAATAAAGTTCTTATGATCAGATCATGGAGGGGAATATTTGAGTCACGAATTTGGCACACACTTAAGGAAATGTGGAATTGTTTCACAACTCACGCCGCCTGGAACACCTCAGCGTAATGGTGTGTCCGAACATCGTAATCGCACTCTATTGGATATGGTGCGATCTATGATGTCTCTTACCGATCTACCGCTATCATTCTGGGGTTATGCTTTAGAGACAGCCGCATTCACTTTAAATAGGGCTCCGTCGAAATCCGTTGAGACGACACCGTATGAATTATGGTTTGGAAATAAACCTAAGCTGTCGTTTCTTAAAGTTTGGGGATGCGATGCTTATGTCAAGAAACTTCAACCTGAAAAGCTCGAACCCAAGTCGGAAAAATGCGTCTTCATAGGATACCCTAAGGAAACCATTGGGTATACCTTCTACCTCAGATCCGAAGGCAAGATCTTCGTTGCCAAGAACGGGTCCTTTCTGGAGAAAGAGTTTCTCTCAAAAGAAGTAAGTGGGAGGAAAGTGGAACTTGATGAGATGACCCCTCTCGAACCAGAAAGTAGCGCAGCACAAGAAAATGTTTCTGTGGTGCCTGCACCGACTAGAGAGGAAGTTAATGATGACGATCATGATCAAGTTACCACTGAACTCCGTAGGTCCACAAGGACACGTTCCGCACCAGAGTGGTACGGCAACCCTGTCCTGGAGATCATGTTGTTGGACAACGGTGAACCTTCGAACTATGAAGAAGCAATGGCGGGTCCACATTCCAACAAATGGCTTGAAGCCATGCAATCCGAGATAGGATCCATGTATGAAAACAAAGTGTGGACTTTGACAGACTTGCCCGATGATCGGCGAGCGATAGAAAATAAATGGATCTTTAAGAAGAAGACGGACGCGGATGGAAATGTTACCATCTATAAAGCTCGACTTGTCGCTAAGGGTTATCGACAAGTTCAAGGAGTTGACTACGATGAGACCTTCTCACCCGTAGCGAAGCTGAAGTCCGTCCGAATCATGTTAGCAATTGACGCATTCTACGATTATGAAATATGGCAAATGGACGTCAAAACGGCATTCCTTAACGGCTTCCTTAAGGAAGAATTGTATATGATGCAGCCGGAAGGTTTTGTCGATCCTAAGAATGCTGACAAAGTATGCAAGCTCCAGCACTCAATCTATGGGCTGGTGCAGGCATCTCGGAGTTGGAACATTCGCTTTGATGAGATGATCAAAGCGTTTGGGTTTACACAGACTTATGGAGAAGCCTGTGTTTACAAGAAAGTGAGTGGGAGCTCTGTAGCATTTCTCATATTATATGTGGATGACATACTATTGATGGGAAATGATATAGAATTCTTGGAAAGTATAAAGGCCTACTTGAATAAGTGTTTTTCAATGAAGGACCTTGGAGAAGCTGCTTACATATTAGGCATCAAGATCTATAGAGATAGATCGAGACGCCTCATAGGTCTTTCACAAAGCACATACCTTGACAAGATATTGATGAAGTTCAATATGGATCAGTCCAAGAAGGGGTTCTTGCCTGTATTGCAAGGTGTGAGATTGAGCACGGCTCAATGCCCGACCACGGCAGAAGATAGAGAAAAGATGAGTGTTGTCCCCTATGCCTCGGCCATAGGGTCTATTATGTATGCCATGCTGTGTACCAGACCTGATGTAAACCTTGCCGTAATTTTGGTAGGAAGGTACCAAAGTAATCGCGGCATGGAACACTGGACAGCGGTCAAGAACATCCTGAAGTACCTGAAAAGGACTAAGGATATGTTTCTCGTTTATGGAGGTGACGAAGAGCTCGTCGTAAAGGGTTACGTTGATGCTAGCTTCGACATAGATCTGGATGACTCTAAGTCACAAACCGGATACGTGTCTATTTTGAATGGTGGGGCAGTCAGCTGGTGCAGTTGCAAGCAAAGCGTTATGGCGGGATCTACATGTGAAGCGGAGTACATGGCAGCCTCGGAGGCAGCGCATGAAGCAATCTGGATGAAGGAGTTCATTGCCGACCTAGGAGTTATTCCCAATGCATCGGGGCCGATGACTCTCTTCTGTGACAACACTGGAGCTATTGCCCTTGCCAAGGAGCCCAGGTTTCACAAGAAGACCAGGCACATCAAGCGTCGCTTCAACTCCATTCGTGAAAATGTTCAAAATGGAGACATAGATATTTGTAAAGTACATACGGATTTGAATGTCGCAGATCCGTTGACTAAACCTCTTCCACGGGCAAAACATGATCAACACCAGAACTCTATGGGTGTACGATTCATCACAATGTAACTAGATTATTGACTCTAGTGCAAGTGGGAGACTGTTGGAAATATGCCCTAGAGGCAATAATAAAATGATTATTATTATATTTCCTTGTTCATGATAATTGTCTATTGTTCATGCTATAATTGTGTTATCCGGAAATCGTAATACATGTGTGAACACATAGACCATAACATGTCCCTAGTGAGCCTCTAGTTGATTAGCTCGTTGATCAATAGATGGTTACGGTTTCCTGACCATGGACATTGGATGTCATTGATAACGGGATCACATCATTAGGAGAATGATGTGATGGACAAGACCCAATCCTAAGCATAGCACTAGATCGTGTAGTTCGTTTGCTGAAGCTTTTCTAATGTCAAGTATCATTTCCTTAGACCATGAGATCGTGCAACTCCCGGATACCGTAGGAATGCTTTGGGTGTACCAAACATCACAACGTAACTGGGTGGCTATAAAGGTGCACTACAGGTATCTCCGAAAGTGTCTGTTGGGTTGGCTCGAATCGAGACTGGGATTTGTCACTCCGTATGACGGAGAGGTATCTCTGGGCCCACTCGGTATTGCATCATCATAATGAGCTCAATGTGACTAAGTAGTTAGTCACGGGATCATGCATTACGGAACGAGTAAAGTGACTTGCCTGTAACGAGATTGAACGAGGTATTGGGATACCGACGATCGAATCTCGGGCAAGTAACGTCCCGATTGACAAAGGGAATTGTATACGGGATTACTTGAATCCTCGACATCGTGGTTCATCCATTGAGATCATCGAGGAGCATGTGGGAGCCAACATGGGTATCTAGATCCTGCTGTTGGTTATTGACCGGAGAGTCGTCTCGGTCATGTCTGCGTGTCTCCCGAACCCGTAGGGTCTACACACTTAAGGTTCGGTGACGCTAGGGTTGTAGAGATATTAGTATGCGGTAACACGAAAGTTGTTAGGAGTCCCGGATGAGATTCCGGACATCACGAGGAGTTCCGAAATGGTCCGGAGGTAAAGATTTGTATATAGGAAGTCGAGTTTCGGCCACCGGGAAAGTTTCGGGGGTCACCTGTATTGTACCGGGACCACCGAAAGGGTCCCGGGGGTCCACCGGGTGGGGCCACCTATCCCGGAGGGCCCCATGGGCTGAAGTGGGAAGGGAACCAGCCCCTGGTGGGCTGGTGCGCCCCCCATGGGCCTCCCCCTGCGCCTAGGGTTGGAAACCCTGGGGGTGGGGGCGCCCCACCTGACTTGGGGGGCAAGTTCCCCCTTGGCCCCCCTTGAGATTGGATCTCTAGGGGCCGGCGCCCCCCAGGGCCCCTATATAAAGAGGGAGGGAGGGCTGCGTACCCAAGCCCCTGGCGCGTCCCTCTCCCCTCCCCGTAACACCTCTCCCTCTCGCTGAGCTTGGCGAAGCCCTGCCGAGATCCCCGCTGCTTCCACCACCACACCGTCGTGCTGCTGGATCTCCATCAACCTCTCCTTTCCCCTTGCTGGATCAAGAAGGAGGAGACGTCTCTCCCAACCGTACGTGTGTTGAACGCGGAGGTGCCATCCATTCGGCGTTAGGATCATCGGTGATTTGGATCACGACGAGTACGACTCCATCAACCCCGTTCTCTTGAACGCTTCCGCTCGCGATCTACAAGGGTATGTAGATGCACTCCTCTCTCTCATTGCTAGATGACTCCATAGATTGATCTTGGTGATGCGTAGTCAACCCCGTTCTCTTGAATGCTTCCGCTCGCGATCTACAAGGGTATGTAGATGCACTCCTCTCTCTCGTTGCTAGATGACTCCATAGATTGATCTTGGTGATGCGTAGAAAATTTTAAATTTCTGCTACGATCCCCAACAAGGTGCAGCAAGGTAGCCCAATCCTTTTGAGGCAAAGGACAGGCCAAAACGGTTTCTTATGATAAGCAAAGCGTTCTTGAGGGTACACGAGAATTTCATCTAGTCACTTTCATCATGTTGGTTTGTTTTTTTCGCTATTTTGATAATTTGTTATGTGGGTGGACCGGTGCTTAGGTGTTGTTCTTACTTGAACAAACCTCCTACTTATGATTAACCCCATCGCAAGCATCCACAACTACGAGAAAAGTATTACGAATAAATTCTAACCATAGCATGAAACTTTTGGATCCAAATCAGTCCCTTACGGAATAGCGCATAAACTAGGGTTTAAGCTTCTGTCACTCTCGCAACCCATCATCTAATAACTACTCCACAAAGCATTCCCTTAGGCCCAAATATGGTGAAGTGCCATGTAGTTGATGACGCACAAGTATAGGGGATCAATTGTAGCTCTTTTCGATAAGTAGGAGTGTCGAACCCAACGCGGAGCAGAAGGAAATGACAAGTAGTTTTCAGTAAGGTAATGTCTGCAAGTGCTGAAATTGTAAGTAGCGGAGTAGTTTGATAGCAAGATAATTTGTAACGGGCAAGTAACGGTAATAGTAACAAAAGTGCAGCAAGGTAGCCCAATCTTTTTGAGGCAAAGGACAGGCCAAAACGGTCTCTTATGATAAGCAAAGCGTTCTTGAGGGTACACGGGAATTTCATCTAGTCACTTTCATCATGTTGGTTTGATTTGTGTTCGCTACTTTGATAATTTGATATGTGGGTGGACCGGTGCTTAGGTGTTGTTCTTACTTGAACAAACCTCCTACTTATGATTAACCCTCCCGCAAGCATCCGCAACTACGAGAAAAGTATTAAGAATAAATTCTAACCATAGCATTAAACTTTTGGGACCAATCGGTCCCTTACGAAATAGCGCATAAACTGGGGTTTAAGCTTCTATCACTCTCGCAACCCACCATCTAATTGCTACTCCACAATGCATTCCCTTATGCCCAAATATGGTGAAGTGTCTTGTAGTCGACGTTCACATGACACCGCTAAGGGAATCACAACATACATACTATCAAAATATCGAACACCTATCAAGTTCACGTGATTACTTGCAACATGATTTTTCCATGGCCTCAAGGACAAAAGTAACTACTCACAAACGATAAACATGTTCATGATCAGAGGAGTATTAAATAGCATAATGGATCTGAACATATAATCTGCCACCAAATAAACCATATAGTAATCAACTACAAGATGTAATCAACACTACTAGTCACCCACAAGCACCAATCTATAGTTCCGGTAACAAGATTGAACACAAGAGATGAACTAGGGTTTGAGAGGAGATGGTGCTATTGAATATGTTGATGGAGATTGCCCTCCCCAAGATGTGAGAGTTGTTGGTGATGATGATGACGATGATTTCCCCCTCCGGGAGGGAAGTTCCCCCGGCGGAATCGCTCTGCCGGAGGGCAAAAGTGCTCCTGCCCAAGTTCCGCCTCGAGACGGCGGCGTTCCGTCCCGAAAGTCTCCTCCTTATTTTTTCTAGGTTAAAAGCACTTATATACTAGAAGATGGGCACCAGAGGTGGGCCGAGGAGGCCACAACCCACCAGAGCGCGCCTGGGGGGCCTGGCGCGCCCAGGTGGGTTGTGTCCACCTGGTGCCCCCGCCCTCTGGTGTTTATTGGCTCCATTATTTCTTAAATATTCCATAAAAATTTCCGTGAAGTTTCAGCTTGTTTGGAGTTTGTGCAGAATAGGTGGCCTGACGTAGCTTTTCCAGGTCCAGATTTCCAGCTGCCCGAATTATCCCTCTTGGTGTGTTCCTTGCAAATTATGAGAGAAAAGGCATTAGAATTACTCCAAAAAGCATTATTATGGATAAAAACATTATTATGGATAAAATCATTATAAATAACAGTAAAGAAACATGATGCAAAATGGACGTATGAACTCCCCCAAGCTTAGACCTCGCTTGTCCTCAAGCGAAAACCGAAATCGAAAAACATGTCCACATGCTTTGAGAGAGAGGTGTCGATAAAAACAAAATACGGACATAGAAGCATCATGTTGATTATTATAACAGCAACAAAATTAAACATAGGACTTTTATCATATACTTCTCATGAATAAGTAATATTTCATCACACAATCGAAGTATAAAGCAAAAACTCTATTAGGAACCAACAAACTATGTTCTCAGTCAACTTTGCAACTACAATTCATCATCTTTTCAGGAAGGGTCACGTGTCGGAGCCTTTAGGCAAGTCCACATACTCAACCATCATATAGTCTTCTATGATTGCTAACACTCACCTCGTACCCATGAGCAAAACGTTTCAACCGGACACATAGAAAGATAGGGGCTTATAGTTTCGCCTCCCAACATACTCACCTCAAGGGTGATGATAACAATAATAACTCATGTTATTTATATTCAACTGGGCATATGTGCCTAGATCTTTCCTCACCACATGATGCAAAGGAGAAAAATAAAAGGAATAGAAGGAAAACTTTGACTCTTTGCATAAAAGTAAGTGCATAAAAATAAAGGATAGGCCCTTCGTAGAGGGAAGCAGAGGTTGCCATGCGCTTATTTGTTTGTATGCTCAATCCCTTAGTGCAAGAGAATGTCACGTTGTATTGCCCCTTAAGATGACAACCTTTATTATGCAGTCTGTCGCTTTTATTCTTTGTCATCCAAGTTCATACAACGCTCAATTTTCTCTTACACTAAATGATCTCACACTTTTAGAAGCAATTTTTATTGCCTTTTTGCACCGATGACAACTTACTTGAGGGATCTTGCTCAATCCCTAGGTAGGTATCGTGGACACTTGAAAATAAGATTTGGGTTTAAGGGTTTTTGGATGCACAAGTAGTATCTCTACTTAGTGCGGAATTTTTGGTTAGCAAAGATAGGGGGCAAGCATCACATGTTAAAGGATCTATGACAATATGACTTCTATGTGAATATAAACAAACATAAACCATTAATTTTTCTTCCTTGTCCAACGTCAACAGTTTTGGCATATAATATTTTGGTGAGGGATCTCAATCACAAAAGATTTCTAGGATAGTATATCTATATGTGAATCTTCTCTTCCCTTATTAATTCTTTCATGAGTTGCATCATTGACTAATGCTATGTTTGTCAATCCCTAATAAAATTTTCTACTTATACTTTTCCTTATGTGGTGCTATCACCTACCATAGGATTAGTATATAATCTTATTTATTTATTTCTTTTCTTTTATGTATTTCCTTTCTCTTTTTCTTTTATTTTATTTGCAACATGAAAGTAAATAAAGCAAAAACTCAAACTAACTTTATTATATAACTTGCACTCGATTACAAGGATAGATCACTAAGCAAACTCGCAAAGAAGAAAGGATTGATGACCCACAAGCATAGGGGATCTATCGTAGTCCTTTCGATAAGTAAGAGTGTCGAACCCAACGAGGAGCAGAAGGAAATGATAAGCGGTTTTCAGCAAGGTATTCTCTGCAAGCACTGAAATTATCGGTAACAGATAGTTTTGTGATAAGGTAATTTGTAATGGGTAACAAGTAATGAAAGTAAATAAAGTGCAGCAAGATGTCCCAACCCTTTTTGTAGCAAAGGACAAGCCTGGACAAACTCTTATATAGAGAAAAGCGAGCGCTCCCGAGGACACATGGGAATTATCGTCAAGCTCGTTTTCATCACGCTCATATGATTTGCGTTCGTTACTTTGATAATTTGGTATGTGGGTGGACCGGTGCTTGGGTGATATCCTTTCTTGGACAAGCATCCCACTTATGATTAACCCCTATTGCAAGCATCCGCAACTACAAAAGAAGTATTAAGGTAAACCTAACCATATCATGAAACATATGGATCCAAATCAGCCCCTTACGAAGTAACTCATAAACTATGGTTTAAGCTTCTGTCACTCTAGCAACCCATCATCTACTTATTACTTCCCAATGCCTTCCTCTAGGCCCAAATAATGGTGAAGTGTCATGTAGTTAACGTTCACATAACACCACTAGAGGAGAGACAACATACATCTCATCAAAATATCGAACGAATACCAAATTCACATGACTACTTATAGCAAGACTTCTCCCATGTCCTCAGGAACAGACGTAACTACTCACAAATCATATTCATGTTCATAATCAGAGGGGTATTAATATGCATAATGGATCTGAACATATGATCTTCCACCAAATAAACCAACTAGCATCAACTACAAGGAGTAATCAACACTACTAGCAACCCACAGGTACCAATCTGAAGCTTTGAGACAGATATTGGATACAAGAGATGAACTAGGGTTTGAGGGGAGATGGTGTTAGTGAAGATGTTGATGGAGATTGACCCCCTCCCGATGAGAGGATCGTTGGTGATGACGATGGCGATGATTTCCCCCTCCCGGAGGGAAGTTTCCCCGGCAGAACAGCTCTGCCGGAGCCCTAGATTGGTTCCGCCAAGGTTCCGCCTCGTGGCAGCGGAGTTTCTTCCCGAAAGCTTGCTTATGATTTTTTCTCGGACGAAAGACTTCATATAGCAGAAGATGGGCACCGGAGGCCTGCCAGGGGGCCCACAAGGCAGGGGGGCGTGATACGTCCATTTTGCATCATGCTTTTATATCGATATTTATTGCATTATGGGCTGTTATTACACATTATGTCACAATACTTATGCCTATTCTCTCTTATTTTACAAGGTTTACATAAGGAGGGAGAATGCCGGCAGCTGGAATTCTGGGCTGGAAAAGGAGCAAATATTAGAGACCTATTCTGCACAACTCCAAAAGTCCTGAAACTCCACGAAAGTTATTTTTGGAAATAATAAAAAATACTGAGCGGAAGAAATACCAGAGGGGGCCCACACCCTGGCCACGAGGGTGGGGGGCGCGCCCTACCCCCTGGGCGCGCCCCCTGCCTCGTGGGCCCCCTGTTGGCCCTCCGATGCCCATCTTCTGCTATATGAAGTCTTTCGTCCGAGAAAAAATCATAAGCAAGCTTTCGGGACGAGACTCCGCCGCCACGAGGCGGAACCTTGTTGGAACCAATCTAGGGCTCCGGCAGAGCTGTTCTGCCAGGGACACTTCCCTCCGGGAGGGGGAAATCATCGCCATCGTCATCACCAACACTCCTCTCATCGGGAGAGGGCCAATCTCCATCAACATCTTCACCAGCACCACCTCATCTAAAACCCTAGTTCATCTCTTGTATTCAATTCTTGTCTCTAAGTCTGGGATTCGTACCTGTAGGTTGCTAGTAGTGTTGATTACTCCTTGTAGTTGATGCTAGTTGGTTTATTTGGTGGAAGATCATATGTTCAGATCCTTTATGCATATTAATACCCCTCTGAATATGAACATGGATATGCTTTGTGAGTAATTACGTTTGTTCCTGAGGACATGGGAGAAGTCTTGCTATTAGTAGTCATGTGATTTGGTATTCGTTCGATATTTTGATGAGATGTATGTTGTCTCTCCTCTAGTGGTGTTATGTGAACGTCGACTACATGACACTTCACCATTGTTTGGGCCTAGAGGAAGGCATTGGGAAGTAATAAGTAGATGATGGGTTGCTAGAGTGACAGAAGCTTAAACCCTAGTTTATGCGTTGCTTCGTAAGGGGCTGATTTGGATCCACTTGTTTCATGCTATGGTTAGGTTTACCTTAATACTTCTTTTTGTAGTTGCGGATGATTGCAATAGGGGTTAATCATAAGTGGGATGCTTGTTCAAGTAAGAACAGCACCCAAGCATTGGTCCACCCACATATCAAATTATCAAAGTACCAAACACGAATCATATGAACGTGATGAAAACTAGCTTGACGATAATTCCCATGTGTCCTCGGGAGCGCTTTTCTCCATATAAGAGTTTGTCCAGGCTTGTCCTTTGCTACAAAAAGGATTGGGCCACCTTGCTGCACTTTATTTACTTTTGTTACTTGTTGCTCGTTACAAATTATCTTATCACAAAACTATCTGTTACCTATTATTTCAGTGTTTGCAGAGAATACCTTGCTGAAAACCGCTTATCATTTCCTTCTGCTCCTCATTGGGTTCGACACTCTTACTTATCGAAAGGACTATGCTAGATCCCCTATACTTGTGGGTCATCAAGACTCTTTTCTAGCGCCGTTGCCGGGGAGTGAAGCGCCTTTGGTAGGTGGAATTTGGTAAGGAAAAATTTATATAGTGTGCTGAAATTTATTGTCACTTGTTGCTATGGAAAGTAATCCTCTGAGGGGCTTGTTCGGGGTATCTTCACCCCGACCAGTAGAGCAAAGAGTTGCTCCTCCACCCACTGAACCTACTAAAAATGAAAATGTCTACTTTGAGATTCCATCGGGTATGATAGAAAAACTGCTAGCTAATCCTTTTGCAGGAGACGGAACAATGCATCCTGATGAGCACCTAATATATGTGGATGAAGTTTGTGGATTATTTAAGCTTGCAGGTGTGCCCGATGATGTTATTAAGAAGAAGGTCTTCCCTTTATGTTTGAAGGGAGATGCATTAACATGGTATAGGCTATGTGATGATATGGGATTATGGAACTACAAACGATTGAAATTGGAATTTCATCAGAAGTTTTATCCTATGCATCTTGTTCATCGTGATCGCAATTATATACATAATTTTTGGCCTCGCGAAGGAGAAAGCATCGCTCAAGCTTGGGGGAGGCTTAAATCAATGTTATATTCATGTCCCAATCATGAGCTCCCAAGAGAAATAATTATTCAAAATTTTTATGCTCGGCTTTCCGATAACAATCGCACCATGCTCGATACTTCTTGTGCTGGCTCTTTTATGATGAAGACTATTGAATTCAAATGGGATTTATTGGAAAGAATTAAATGCACCTCCGAAGATTGGGATCTCGACGAGGTAAGGAGTCAGGTATGACACCTAAGTTTGATTGTGTTAAATCTTTTATGGATACCGATGTTTTCCGTAAATTTAGCACTAAATATGGACTTGACTCTGAGATAGTAGCTTCTTTCTGTGAATCTTTTGCTACTCATGTTGATCTCCCTAAGGAGAAGTGGTTTAAATATCATCCTCCCATGGAAGTAAAAGTAGCTGCACCTATTAAAGTTGAAGAAAAGACTATCACTTATAATGATCCTATTGTTCCTACTGCTTATGTTGAGAAACCACCTTTCCCTGTTAGGATAAAAGATCATGCTAAAGCTTCAACTGTGGTTCGTAAAAGCAATATTAGAACCTATACACCTCCTGAGCAAGTTAAAGTTGAACCTAATATTGCTATTGTTAATGATCTCTTGTCTGATAATATTGATGGGCATGTTATTCATTTCTGTAATGAAACTGCTAGAATTGCCAAACCTTATGCTAAAGATAAACATAGACCTGTGGTAAGCATGCCTGTTATTTCTGTTAAAATAGGAGACCATTGTTATCATGGCTTATGTGATATGGGTGCTAGTGCTAGTGCTATACCTCATGACTTATACAAAGAAATTATGCATGATATTGCACCTGCTGAGATAGAAGATATTGATGTTACCATTAAGCTTGCCAATAGAGATACCATATCACCCATTGGAATTGTTAGAGATGTTGAGGTCTTGTGTGGGAAAACTAAATATCCTGCTGATTTTCTTGTTCTTGGTTCCCCACAAGATAGCTTTTGTACCATTATTTTTGGTAGACCCTTCTTGAACATAGTTAATGCTAAGATAGACTGCGAAAAGAATGTTGTTACTATTGGTCTAGGTGATATGTCTCATGAGTTCAACTTTTCTAAATTTCGTAAACAACACCGTGAAGAGGAATTGCCTAGTAAAGATGAAATTATTGGTCTTGCTTCTATTGCCGTGCCTCCTAGTGATCCTTTAGAACAATATTTGCTAGACCATGAAAATGATATGTTTATGAATGAAAGAAGGGAAATAGATGAAGTGTTCTTTAAACAGGAACCCATCCTGAAACACAACTTGCCTGTTGAAATCCTAGGGGATCCTCCTCCACCCAAGGGTGATCCCATGTTTGAGCTCAGACCGTTACCTGATACTCTTAAATATGCTTATCTTGATGAGAAAAAGATATATCCTGTTATTATTAGTGCTAACCTTTCAGAGCATGAAGAAGAGAGATTATTGAAAACTCTGAAGAAGCACCGCGCTGCTATTGGATATACTCTTGATGATCTTAAGGGCATTAACCCCACTCTATGCCAACACAATAAATTTGGAGAAAGATGCCAAACCAGTTCGTGATCACCAACGACGGCTGAATCCTAAGATGAAAGAAGTGGTAAGAAAGGAAATACTAAAGCTTCTTGAAGCAGGTATTATTTATCCCGTTGCTGATAGTCAATGGGTAATTCCTGTCCATTGTGTCCCTAAAAAGGGAGGTATTACCGTCGTTCCTAATGATAAAGATGAATTGATCCCGCAAAGAATTATTACAGGTTATAGGACGGTAATTGATTTCCGCAAATTAAATAAGGCTACTAAAAAAGATCATTACCCCTTACCTTTTATCGATCAAATGCTAGAAAGATTATCCAAACATACACATTTTTGCTTTCTAGATGGTTATTCTGGTTTCTCTCAAATACCTGTGTCAGCCGATGATCAATCAAAGACCACTTTTACTTGCCCTTTCAGTACTTTTTCTTATAGATGTATGCCTTTTGGTTTATGTAATGCACCTGCTACCTTTCAAAGATGCATGGTGGCTATATTCTCTGACTTTTGTGAAAAGATATGTGAGGTTTTCATGGATGATTTCTCCGTTTATGGATCCTCTTTTGATGATTGCTTGAGCAACCTTGATCGAGTTTTGCAGAGATGTGAAGAAACTAATCTTGTCTTGAACTGGGAAAAGTGCCACTTTATGGTTAATGAAGGTATTGTCTTGGGGCATAAAATTTCTGAAAGAGGTATTGAAGTTGATAAAGCTAAAGTTGATGCTATTGAAAAGATGCCATGTCCCAAGGACATCAAAGGTATAAGAAGTTTCATTGGTCATGCCGATTTTATAGGGGGTTCATTAAGGACTTCTCAAAAATCTCTCGGCCTCTGATTAATTTATTACAAAAAGATATACCATTTGTCTTTGATGATGATTGTGTAGAAGCATTTGAAATACTTAAGAAAGCATTAATCTCTGCACCTATTGTTCAGCCACCAGATTGGAATTTACCCTTTGAAATTATGTGTGATGCTAGTGATTATGCTGTAGGTGTTGTTCTAGGACAAAGAGTTGATAAGAAATTAAATGTTATTCAATATGCTAGTAAAACTCTAGACAATGCCCAGAGAAATTATGCCACTACTGAAAAAGAATTTTTAGCAGTTGTATTTGCTTGTGATAAGTTCAGACCTTATATTGTTGATTCTAAAGTAACTATTCACACTGATCATGCTGCTATTAAATATCTTATGGAAAAGAAAGATGCTAAATCTAGACTTATTAGATGGGTTCTCTTGCTGCAAGAATTTGATTTGCATATTATTGATAGAAAGGGAGCTGAGAACCCCGTTGCAGACAACTTGTCTAGGTTAGAAAATGTTCTTGATGACCCACTACCTATTGATGATAGCTTTCCTGATGAACAACTAAATGTCATAAATGCTTCTCACACTGCTCCATGGTATGCTGATTATGCTAATTACATTGTTGCTAAATTCATACTGCCTAGTTTCACATACCAGCAAAAGAAAAAGTTTTCTATTTTTTGAGACATAACTTCTGGGATGACCCACATCTTTATAAAGAAGGAGTAGATGGTGTTATTAGACGTTGTGTACCTGAGCATGAACAAGAACAGATCCTATGCAAGTGTCACTCCGAGGCTTATGGAGGACACCATGCTGGAGATAGAACTGCACATCAGGTATTGCAATCCAGTTTTTATTGGCCTACTCTCTTCAAGGATGCCCGTAAGTTTGTTTTATCTTGTGATGAATGTCAAAGAATTGGTAATATTAGTAGACGTCAAGAAATGCCTATGAATTATTCACTTGTTATTAAACCATTTGATGTTTGGGGCCTTGATTATATGGGACCGTTTCCTGCCTCTAATGGATACACACATATTTTAGTTGCTGTTGATTACGTTACTAAGTGGGTAGAAGCTATTCCAACTAGTAGTGCTGACCATAACACTTATATTAAGATGCTTAAAGAAGTTATTTTTCCGAGGTTTGGAGTCCCCAGATATTTAATGACTGATGGTGGTTCACATTTTATTCATGGTGCTTTCCGTAAAATGCTTGCTAAGTATGATGTTAATCATAGAATTGCATCTCCATATCACCCACAGTCTAGTGGTCAAGTAGAATTGAGTAATAGAGAACTCAAATTAATTTTGCAAAAGACTGTTAATAGATCTAGAAAGAATTGGTCCAAGAAACTTGATGATGCATTATGGGCCTATAGAACCGCATACAAAAATCCTATGGGTATGTCTCCGTATAAAATGGTTTATGGAAAAGCATGTCACTTACCTCTCGAACTAGAACATAAGGCTTATTGGGCTATTAAAGAACTCAATTATGATTTCAAACTTGCCGGTGAGAAGAGGTTATTTGACATTAGCTCACTTGATGAATGGAGAACCCAAGCCTATGAAAATGCCAAGTTGTTTAAAGAAAAAGTTAAAAGATGGCATGACAAAAGAATACAAAAGCGTGAGTTTAATGTAGGTGATTATGTATTGCTATACAACTCTCGTCTAAGATTTTTTGCACGAAAACTTCTCTCAAAATGGGAAGGTCCTTACATTATCGAGGAGGTCTATCGTTCCGGTGCCATAAAAATCAACAACTTCGAAGGCACAAATCCGAAGGTGGTGAACGGTCAAAGAATCAAACATTATATCTCAGGTAATCCCATAAATGTTGAAGCCAATGTTATTGAAACCGTAACCCCTGAGGAATACATAAGGGACACTTTCCGGAACGTTTCAGACTCCGAAAAGGAATAGGTATGTGGTACGGTAAGTAAACCGACTCCAAAACAGTTCTAATGGCAATTTTTCTCCGTTTTGAATATTTAGAAAAATAGAAAAATAAGAAGCAGTCCGGGAAGGACACGAGAGCTCCACGAGGGTGGAGGGCGCGCCCTACCCCCCTAGGCGCGCCCCCTGCCTCGTGGGCACCTCGTGCGCTCTCCGGACTCCGTTTTCTTGCACGATACATATTTTGGTTGGTAAAAATTCATTATATAATCTCCCGAAGGTTTTGACTCCTGTATCACGCAAATATCCTCTGTTTTTGTTCCGAGCTTTTTCTGTAGCAGATTTGGAGCAAGATGTCATCTCAGGATTCCGACGGAGAGAGCTATGTCTCACACCTCATTGCTGACCCAAAGACCTATGGGGATCTATCTCCTTGTGGTCGAACTACGGATGAGGAGGAGGATGCCCATTTGATGATGATTAACGATTCAAGCTCACAGGAGGAGGATGTCCCTCTACCTCAACCTGGGGATATGCACATGAAGTTCAAGAAGTCTAGTCTCCCTAAGAGGGCTAAACTATCTAACAATCGATCTATTCCTTCTCGTTTTTGACAGAAAAGCAAAGAAGATTTATGTGAAAATATTTTAAAGCTGGAATCGGAGGTCGATGATTTAAAGGAGGAAATTGCTCTCCTCAATTACAATATGAAGAAGCTGAAAGCACAATTTACATCATCAACAACCCCATCATCACCGCCTCCGAAGAAAGAGATATAATCACATGGGTATGGACACTCCCCTTGGCAACTGCCAAGCTTGGGGGAGGTGCCCCGTATCGTATCACCATCACACTCCTATCTTTACCGTTTTTCTTAGTTCGATCCTATTAGTAGTATCTCGATCTAGTAGAATAAAGTTTTAGTATGATTTAGTTTTGAGTTTTGCTTATGATCCCTTTATGTAATCAAGTCCATGAGCTATATAATAAAGATTAGTGTTGAATCAAGGGCTTGATTATTTTGCCATGATCTTGAGGGAATAAAAGAAAAGAAAAAGAATAAAAAGAAACAAAGAGATCATATTGATCTTATGGAGAGTAATGACTTCACATAGAAAGAGTATGATGATTAAAAGTTGTTGAGAGTTGACAAACATAGCTTTGGTCATCGTTGCAATTAATAGGAAGTAATAAAGAAAGAGAGGTTTCACATATAAATATACTATCTTGGACATCTTTTATGATTGTGAGCACTCATTAAAATATGACATGCTAAAGAGTTGATTTTGGACAAGGAAGACAACGTAATGGGTTATATTTTCTTATATCTGAGATAAAGTATATTGTCATGGATCATCCAACATGTTGAGCTTGCCTTTCCCCCTCATGCTAGCCAAATTCTTTGCACCAAGTAGAGATACTACTTGTGTTTCCAAATTCCCTTAAACCCAGTTTTGCCATGAGAGTCCACCATATCTACCTATGGATTGAGTAAGATCCTTGAAGTAAGTTGTCATCGGTGCAAGCAATAAAAATTGCTCTCTAAATGTATGATTAACTAGTGTGGAGGAAATAAACTTTATACGATCTTGTGATGTGGAAGAAATAAAAGCGATGGACTGCATAATAAAGGTTCATATCACAAGTGGCAATATAAAGTGACGTTCTTTCGCATTAAGATTTTGTGCATCCAACCATAAAAGCGCATGGCAACCTCTGCTTCCCTCTGCGAAGGGCCTATCTTTTATTATTATCTTCTACCTTATGCAAGAGTCATGGTGATCTTCACCTTTCCTTTTTACATTTTATCCTTTGGCAAGCACAGTGTGTTGGAAAGATCCTGATATATATATCTAATTGGATGCAAGTTAGCATTAACTATTATTGTTGACATTACCCTTGAGGTAAAAGGTTGGGAGGCGAAACTATAAGCCCCTATCTTTCTCTGTGTCCGATTAAAACTCCGTAACCACAAGTATTGCGTGAGTGTTAGAAATTGTGAAAGACTAAATGATAGTTGAGTATGTGGACTTGCTGAAAAGCTCTGACATAGACTCTTTCTGATGTTATGATAAATTACAATTGCTTCAATGACTGAGATTATAGTTTGTTGGTTCTCAATAAAGTTTCTGATTCATACTTTGCATTGTGAATAGATTATTACTTAAGCATAAGAAATCTTATGACATTATCCATATATGTTGCTGTTATGAGAATAATCATGATGCCCTCATGTCCGTATCTTATTTTATCGACACCTCTATCTCTAAACATGTGGACATATTTATCGTTATCGGCTTCCGCTTGAGGACAAGTGAGGTCTAAGCTTGGGGGAGTTGATACGTCCATTTTGCATCATGCTTTTATATCGATATTTATTGCATTATGGGCTCTTATTACACATTATGTCACAATACTTATGCCTATTCTCTCTTATTTTACAAGGTTTACATAAGGAAGGAGAATGCCGGCAGCTGGAATTCTGGGCTGGAAAAGGAGCAAATATTAGAGACCTATTCTGCACAACTCCAAAAGTCCTGAAACTCCACGAAAGTTATTTTTGGAAATAATAAAAAATACTGAGCAGAAGAAATACCAGAGGGGGCCCACACCCTGGCCACGAGGGTGGGGGCGCCCCCTGCCTTGTGGGCCCCCTGTTGGCCCTTCGGTGCCCATCTTCATCTATATGAAGTCTTTCGTCCAAGAAAAAATCATAAGCAATCTTTCGGGATGAGACTCCACCGCCACGAGGCGGAACCTTGGCGGAACCAATCTAGGGCTCCGGTAGAGCTGTTCTGCCGGGGACACTTCCCTCCGGGAGGGGGAAATCATCGCCATCATCATCACCAACGCTCCTCTCATCGGGAGAGGGCCAATCTCCATCAACATCTTCACCGGCACCACCTCATCTAAAACCCTAGTTCATCTCTTGTATCCAATTCTTGTCTCTAAGTCTGGGATTGGTACCTGTAGGTTGCTAGTAGTGTTGATTACTCCTTGTAGTTGATGCTAGTTGGTTTATTTGGTGGAAGATCATATGTTTAGATCCTTTATGCATATTAATACCCCTCTGAATATGAACATGAATATGCTTTGTGAGTAATTACGTTTGTTCCTGAGGACATGGGAGAAGTCTTGCTATTAGTAGTCATGTGAATTTTGTATTCGTTCGATATTTTGATGAGATGTATGTTGTCTCTCCTCTAGTGGTGTTATGTGAACGTCGACTACATGACACTTCACCATTGTTTGGGCCTAGAGGAAGGCATTGGGAAGTAATAAGTAGATGATGGGTTGCTAGAGTGACAGAAGCTTAAACCCTAGTTTATGCGTTGCTTCGTAAGGGGCTGATTTGGATCCACTTGTTTCATGCTATGGTTAGGTTTACCTTAATACTTCTTTTGTAGTTGCGGATGCTTGCAATAGGGGTTAATCATAAGTGGGATGCTTGTTCAAGTAAGAACAACACCCAAGCACCGGTCCACCCACATATCAAATTATCAAAGTACCGAACGCGAATCATATGAACGTGATGAAAACTAGCTTGACGATAATTCCCATGTGTCCTCGGGAGCGCTTTTCTCCATATAAGAGTTTGTCCAGGCTTGTCCTTTGCAACAAAAAGTATTGGGCCACCTTGCTGCACTTTATTTACTTTTGTTACTTGTTGCTCGTTACAAATTATCTTATCACAAAACTATCTGTTACCTATTATTTCAGTGCTTGCAGAGAATACCTTGCTGAAAACTGCTTATCATTTCCTTCTGCTCCTTGTTGGGTTCGACACTCTCACTTATCGAAAGGACTACGATAGATCCCCTATACTTGTGGGTCATCAGGGCGTGCCCAGGGGGGTAGGGCGCGCTCCCACCCTCGTGGCCAGGGTGTGGGCCCTCCTCTGGTGGATTCTTTCGCCAGTATATTTTTATTAATTCCAGAAATAACTTCCGTGAAGTTTCAGGACTTTTGGAGCTGTGCAGAATAGGTCTCTAATATTTGCTCCTTTTCCAGCCCAGAATTCCAGCTGCCGGCATTCTCCCTCTTCATGTAAACCTTGTAAAATAAGAGAGAATAGGCATAAGTATTGTGACATAACGTGTAATAACAGCCCATAATGCAATAAATATCGATATAAAAGCATGATGCAAAATGGACGTATCAACTCCCGCAAGCTTAGACCTCGCTTGTCCTCAAGCGGAAGCCGATAATGATAAATATGTCCACATGTTTAGAGATAGAGGTGTCGATAAAATAAAATACGGACATGAGGGCATCATGATCATTCTTATAACAGCAACATATTTGAATATTGTCATATGATCTCTTATGCTCAAGTCATAATCTATTCACAATGTAAAGTATGAATCAGAAACTTCGTTGAGAACCAACAAACTGTAATCTCGGTCATTGAAGCAATTGCAATTTATCATAACATCGGAAAGAGTCAATATAAGAACTTTTCAGCAAGTCCACATACTCAACTATCATTTAGTCTTTCACAATTGCTAACACTCACGCAATACTTATGGGTATGAAGTTTTAATCGAACACAGAGAAAGATAGGGGCTTATAGTGTTGCCTCCCAACCTTTTACCTCAAGGGTAATGTCAACAATAATAATTCATGCTAACTTACATCCAATTGGATATATATATATATATATATATATATATATATATATATATATATATATATATCAGGATCTTTCCAACACAATGTGCTTGCCAAAGGATAAAATGTAAAAAGGAAAGGTGAAGATCACCATGACTCTTGCATAAGGTAAGAGACAAAAGTAAAAGATAGGCCCTTCGTAGAGGGAAGCAGAGGTTGTCATGTGCTTTTAGGGTTGGATGCACGAAATCTTAATGCAAAAGAACGTCACTTTATATTGCCACTTGTGATATGGACCTTTATTATGCAGTCCGTCGCTTTTATTTCTTCCACATCACAAGATCGTATAAAGCTTATTTTCTCCACACTAATAAATCATACATATTTAGAAAGCAATTTTTATTGCAAGCAACATGACAACTTACTTGAAGGATCTTACTCGATCCATAGGTAGATATGGTGGACTCTCATGGCAAAACTGGGTTTAAGGATATTCGGAAGCACAAGTAGTATCTCTACTTGGTGCAAAGAATTTGGCTAGCATGAGAGGGAAAGGCAAGCTCAACATGTTGGATGATCCATGACAATATACTTTATCTCGGATATAAGAAAACATAACTCATTACGTTGTCTTCCTTGTCCAACATCAACTCTTTAGCATGTCATACTTTAATGAGTGCTTACAATCCTAAAAGATGTCAAAGATAGTATATTTATATGTGAAAACTTCTCTTTCTTTATTACTTCCTATTAATTTCAACGATGAACAAAACTAAGTTTGTCAACTCTCAACAACTTCTATTCATCATACTCTTTATATGTGAAGTCATTACTCTCCATAAGATCAATATGATCTCTTTATTTCTTTTTATTCTTTATTTTATTCTCTCAAGATCATACCAAGATAATCAAGCCCTTGACTCAACACTAATCTTTATTATATATAGCTCACGGACTCGATTACATAGAAGGGTCATAAAGCAAAACTCAAAACTAAATCATACTAAAACTTTATTCTACTAGATCAAGATATTACTAAAAGGATTGAACTAAGAAAAACGGTAAAGATAGGAGTGTGATGGTGATACGATACCGGGGCACCTCCCCCAAGCTTGGCAGTTGCCAAGGGGAGTGCCCATACCCATGTGATTATATCTCTTTCTTCGGAGGTGGTGGTGATGGGGATAATTGTGCCTTCAACTTTTTCATATTGTACTTGAGAAGAGCAATTTCCTCCTTTAGGTCATCGACTTCCGTTTCCAGCTTCAAGATCTTGTCACATAAATCTCCTTTGCTTTTCTGCCAAAAACGAGAAGGAATAGATCGGTTGTTAGACAGTTTAGCCCTCTTAGGAAGACTAGACTTCTTGAACTTCACATGCATATCCCCAGGTTGAGGTAGAGGGACATCCTCCTCCTCCGAACTTGAATCATTGATCCTCACCAAACGAGCATCCACTTCATCATCCGTAGTTCGACCACAAGGAGATAGATCCCCATAGATCTTTGGGTCAGCAACGAGATGTGAGACATAGCTCTCTCCGTCGGAATCCTGAGATGACATCTTGCTCCAAACCTGCGGCAGAAACAGCTCGAAACAAAAACAGAGGATAATTGCATGGTACGGTGATCAAAACCTTTGGGAGATTATATAATGAATTTTTACCGACCAAAAGAAGTATCGTGCAAGAAAACGGAGCCCGGAGGGCACACGAGGTACCCACGAGGCAGGGGGCGCGCCATCCACCCTCGTGGAAGCCTCGTGTCCTTCCCGGACTACTTCTTATTTTCCTATTTTCTTAAATATTTCAAAACGGAGAAAAATTGCCATTAGAACTGTTTTGGAGTCGGTTTACTTACCGTACCACATACCTATTCCTTTTCGGAGTCTGAAACGTTCTGGAAAGTGCCTCTTATGTATTCCTCCGGGGTTACGGTTTCAATAACATTGGTTTCAACATTTATAGGATTACCTGAGATATAATGTTTGATTCTTGACTGTTCAGCACCTTCGGATTTGTGCCTTCGAAGTTGTTGATTTTTATGGCACCGGAACGATAGACCTCCTCGATAACGTAAGGACCTTCCCATTTAGAGAGAAGTTTTCCTGCAAAAAATCTTAAACGAGAGTTGAATAGCAACACATAATCACCTACATTAAACTCACGCTTTTGTATCCTTTTGTCATGCCATCTTTTAACTTTTTCTTTAAACAGTTTGGCATTCTCATAGGCATGGGTTCTCCATTCATCAAGTGAGCTAATGTCAAATAACCTCTTCTCACCGGCAAGTTTGAAATAATAATTGAGCTCTTTAATGGCCCAATAAGCCTTATGTTATAGTTCGAGAGGTAAGTGACATGCTTTTCCATAAACCATTTTATACGGAGACATACCCATAGGATTTTTATATGCAATTCTATAGGCCCATAATGCATGATCAAGTTTCTTGGACCAATTCTTTCTAGATCTATTAACAGTCTTTTGCAAAATTAATTTGAGCTCTCTGTTACTCAATTCTACTTGACCACTAGACTGTGGGTGATACGGAGATGCAATTCTATGACTAACATCATACTTAGCAAGCATTTTACGAAAAGCACCATGACTAAAATGTGAACCACCATCAGTCATTAAATATCTAGGGACTCCAAACCTCGGAAAAATAACTTCTTTAAACATCTTAATAGTGGTGTTATGATCAGCACTACTAGTTGGAAGAGCTTCTACCCACTTAGTAATGTAATCAACAGCAACTAAAATATGTGTATACCCATTAGAGGAAGGAAACAATCCCATATAATCAAAGCCCCAAACATCAAATGGTTCAATAACAAGTGAATAACTCATAGGCATTTCTTGACGTCTACTAATATTACCAATTCTTTGACATTCATCACGAGACAAGACAAACTTACGGGCATCTTTGAAGAGAGTAGGCCAATAAAAACCGGATTGCAATACCTTATGTGCAGTTCTATCTCCAGCATGGTGTCCTCCATAAGCCTCGGAGTGACACTTGCGTAGGATCTGTTCCTGTTCATGCTCAGGTATACATCGTCTAATAACACCATCTACTCCTTCTTTATAAAGGCGTGGGTCATCCCAGAAGTAATGTCTTAAATCATAGAAAACTTTTTCTTTTGCTGGTATGTGAAACTAGGTGGTATAAATTTAGCAACAATGTAATTAGCATAATCAGCATACCATGGAGCAGTACAAGAAGCATTTATGACAGCTAATTGTTCATCACGAAAGCTATCATCAATAGGTAGTGGGTCATGAAGAACATTCTCTAACCTAGACAAGTTGTCTGCAACGGGGTTCTCAGCTCCCTTTCTATCAATAATATGCAAGTCAAATTCTTGTAGCAAGAGAACCCATCTAATAAGTCTAGGTTTAGCATCTTTCTTCTCCATAAGATATTTAATAGCATCATGATCAGTGTGAACAGTTACTTTAGAGTCTACAATATAAGGTCTAAACTTATCGCAAGCAAATACAACTGCTAAAAATTCTTTTTCAGTAGTAGCATAATTTCTCTGGGCATTGTCTGGAGTTTTACTAGCATATTGGATAACATTTAATTTCTTATCAACTCTTTGCCCTAGAACAACACCTACAGCATAATCACTAGCATCACACATAATTTCAAAGGGTAAATTCCAATCAGGTGGCTGAACAATAGGTGCAGAAATCAGTGCTTTCTTAAGTATTTCAAATGCTTCTACACAATCATCATCAAAGACAAAAGGAATCTCTTTTTGTAAGAGATTAGTCAGAGGCCTCCAATTTTTGAGAAGTCCTTAATGAACCTCCTATAAAAACTGGCATGACCAAGGAAACTTATTATACCTTTATTGTCCTTGGGACACGGCATCTTTTCAATAGCATCAATTTTAGCTTTGTCAACTTCAATACCTCTTTCAGAAATTTTATGCCCCAAGACAATACCTTCATTAACCATAAAGTGGCACTTCTCCCAATTCAAAACAAGGTTAGTTTCTTCACATCTCTGCAAAACTCGATCAAGGTTGCTCAAGCAATCATCAAAAGAAGTTCCGTAAACGGAGAAATCATCCATGAAAACTTCAACAATCTTTTCACAAAAATCAGAGAATATAGCCATCATGCATCTTTGAAAGGTAGCAGGTGCATTACATAAACCAAAAGGCATACGTCTATAAGCGAAGGTACAGAAAGGACAAGTAAAAGTGGTCTTTTCTTGATCCTCTTGTGACACAGGTATTTGAGAGAAACCAGAATAACCATCTAGAAAGCAAAAATGTGTATGTTTGGATAGTCTTTATAGCATTTGATCAATAAAAGGTAGAGGGTAATGATCCTTTTTAGTAGCTTTATTTAATTTGCGGAAATCAATTACCATTCTATAACCTGTAATAATTCTTTGTGGGATCAATTCATCTTTATCATTAGGAACAACAGTAATACCTCCCTTCTTGGGGACACAATGGACAGGACTTACCCACTGACTATCGGCAACGGGATAAATTATACCTGCCTCCAGAAGCTTTAGTATTTCTTTCCTCACCACTTCTTTCATCTTGGGATTTAACCGTTGTTGGTGATCAACAACTGGTTTAGCATCTTTCTCCAACTTAATTTTGTGTTGGCATAGAGTGGGACTATTGCCCTTAAGATCATCGAGAGTATATCCAATAGCAGCACGGTGCTTCCTTAGAGTTTTCAATAATTTCTTTTCTTCATGCTCTGAAAGGTTAGCACTAATAATAACAGGATATATCTTCTTTTAATCAAGATAAGCATATTTAAGAGTATCAGGTAATGGTTTAAGCTCAAACACGGGATCACCCTTGGGTGGAGGAGGATCCCCTAGGATTTGAACAGGAAAGTTGTGTTTCAAAATAGGTCCCTGTTTAAAGAATACTTCATCTATTTCCCTTCTTTCATTCATAAACATACCAGTTTCATGGTCTAGCAAATATTGTTCTAAAGGATCACTAGGAGGCACGATAATAGAAGCAAGACCAATAATTTCATCTTTACTAGACAATTCTTTGTCACGGGGTTGTCTACGAAATTTAGCAAAGTTAAACTCATGAGACATATCCCCCAAACCAATAGTAACAACATCCTTTTTGCAGTCTATCTTAGCATTAACAGTATTCAAGAAGGGTCTACCAAATATGATGGGGCAAAAGCTATCTTGTGGGGAACCAAGAACAAGAAAATCAGCAGGATATTTAACTTTCCCACACAAGACTTCAACATCTCTAACAATCCCAACTGGTGAAATAGTGTCTCTATTAGCAAACTCAATTGTAACATCAATATCTTCTATCTCAGCAGGTGCAATATCATGCATAATTTCTTTGTATAAGGAATGAGGTATTGCACTTGCACTAGCACCCATATCACATAAGCCATGATAGCAATGATCTCCTATTTTAACAGAAATAACAGGCATGCCTACAACAGGTCTATGTTTATTTTTAGTATCAGGTCTAGCAATCCTAGTAGCTTCATCACGGAAGTAAATAACATGCCCATCAATATTATCAGCCAAGAGATCTTTAACCATAGCAATACTAGGTTCAACTTTAATTTGCTCAGGGGGTTTGGGTGTCTTAATGTTACTTTTGTTGGCCACAGTTGAAGCTTTAGCATGATCCTTTATTCTAATAGGGAAAGGTGGTTTCTCAATATAAGCAGTAGGAACAACAGGATCATCATAAGTGATAGTCTTTTCGTCAACTTTAATAGGTGCAACTACTTTTATTTCAATGGGGGATTATATTTGAACCACTTCTCCTTAGGGAGATCAACATGAGTAGCAAAGGATTCACAGAAAGAAGCTACTATCTGAGAGTCAAGTCCATATTTAGTGCTAAATTCACGGAAAACATCGGTATTAAGGATGGCAATGGGTCGGGTTCGGCTCGGGTTGAACAATATCAAATCCATATCCAAATCCATGAAGACGTTATGTGCCCGTACATGAAGAAATCCATGGACGGACAACATTATCCATATCCAAACCCGATGAATATCCATCGGGTTCACTCAACACATATACATAAGACATAGCACAACTGCACACAATTCACATGAGCTCTCCAATTTTCACAAAATGACATAGCACAAGTGCACATCATCAAATCATCTCTTAGATTCTAACAAAATGACATAGAAAAGTGCACAACACCAAATAATCTCTCAGATTCACAAGTTCACAACATATTAATACCACAATATTTCTTTTAGATAATATGCTATTGCCCGACCTTAGATTGAGGCCCTCAGATTAAAGATTCAAGTAGACTGATAATTGTTTCAACAGTAGTAAAGAAAAGAGGTACCAGCAGGCTAAAACAACAGCTGCAACACATCAAGGGAGACGCAAGGTTCAGAAACTAGCCGGCTGACTGACTAACGCAGAGCCCAGAGACTGAAGACCGGAGCACCACGCAGTGTGGAGCAATAACCTTCCATTCTTCACCTCAATGTGCTCCATCATGAGAAGTTATTGGTCTATACATGCAAAAGAAACACATTCGTCAGTTTTAGTTAAAGCGAGACAAAGTACATAATATCTAGAGTGTACAGTTTCAGTCAAGAAAATAAACTCTGCAGATTTGGAAATATTGTGATCACTAAGTTGTAGTGAATGGTACCTACCAACCTAAATTAATTTTTCTATCTTTATTCTTTTAGGGAATAAGGTACACCTGCCAAATTATATGCCGGACTGAATTTCAATGATGTGGCAATACCTAATTACTAATTAACATGCATATCTACTGACTAGAGATCATGCCATGTACCAAAAACGAACTATGACTCAATTAGTAACTAGTGAAAATTACTACTGATGTACGAGAATACTTTGTAGAAATTGGTACTGTGAAGTTAAGTACAAGAGTACTCTGCTCCAATTGTTACTGTAAACTTAGGTGTTATATCTAACTCCTCACCTTTGTTGAGATCCCAATCTTCAGAGTTGCGTTTAATTCTTTCCAATAAATTCCATTTGAATTCAATAGTCTTCATCACAAAAGATCCAGTACAAGAAGTATCGAGCATGGAGCGATTATTGAGAGAAAGTCGAGCATAATTTTTTTGAATAATCATTTATCTTGAGAGCTCATGATTGGGGCATGAATATAACATTGACTTAAGCCTCCCCCAAGCTTGAGCGATGCTTTCTCCTTCGCGAGGCCAAAAATTATATATATAATTACGATCACGATGAACAAGATGCATAGGATAAAACTTCTGATGAAATTCCAATTTCAATCGATTGTAGTTCCATGATCCCATATCATCACATAGCCTAAACCATGTCAATGCCTCTCCCTTCAAAGATAAAGGGAAGACCTTCTTCTTGATAACATCCACGGGCATACCTGCAAGCTTAAATAATCCACAAACTTCATCCACATAGATTGGGTGCAAATCGGGATGTAATGTTCCATCTCCTGTAAAAGGATTAGCTAGCAGTTTCTCTATCATACCCAAATAAATTTCAAAGTAAACATTTTCAGTAGGTTTAGTAGGTTGAGGAGCAACTCTTTGCTCTACTGGTCGGGGTGAAGATACCCCGAACAAGCCCCTCAGAGGATTACTTTCCTTAGTAACAAGTGACAGTAAATTTCAGCACACTATATAAATTTTTCCTTACCAAATTCCACCTACCAAAGGCGCTTCACTCCCCAGCAACGGCGCCAAAAAAGAGTCTTGATGACCCACAAGTATAGGGGATCTATCATAGTCCTTTCGATAAGTAAGAGTGTCGAACCCAACGAGGAGCAGAAGGAAATGATAAGCGGTTTTCAGCAAGGTATTCTCTGCAAGCACTGAAATTATCGGTAACAGATAGTTTTGTGATAAGGTAATTTGTAACGGGTAACAAGTAATGAAATTAAATAAAGTGCAGCAAGATGGCCCAATCCTTTTTGTAGCAAAGGACAAGCCTGGACAAACTCTTATATAAAGAAAAGCGCTCCCGAGGACACATGGGAATTATCGTCAAGCTAGTTTTCATCACGCTCATATGATTCGCGTTCGTTACTTTGATAATTTGGTATGTGAGTGGACCGGTGCTTGGGTGCTGTCCTTTCTTGGACAAGCATCCCACTTATGATTAACCCCTATTGCAAGCATACACAACTACAAAAGAAGTATTAAGGTAAACCTAACCATAGCATGAAACATATGGATCCAAATCAGCCCCTTACGAAGCAACTCATAAACTAGGGTTTAAGCTTCTGTCACTCGAGCAACCCATCATCTAGTTATTACTTCCCAATGCCTTCCTCTAGGCCCAAATAATGGTGAAGTGTCATGTAGTCGACGTTCACATAACACCACTAGAGGAGAGACAACATACATCTCATCAAAATATCGAACGAATACCAAATTCACATGACTACTTATAGCAAGACTTCTCCCATGTCCTCAGGAACAAACATAACTACTCACAAATCATATTCATGTTCATAATCAGTGGGGTATTAATATGCATAATGGATCTGAACATATGATCTTCCACCAAATAAACCAACTAGCATCAACTACAAGGAGTAATCAACACTACTAGCAACCCACAGGTACCAATCTGAGGCTTTGGGACAAAGATTGGATACAAGAGATGAACTAGGGTTTGAGGGGAGATGGTGCTGGTGAAGATGTTGATGGAGATTGACCCCCTCCCGATGAGAGGATCGTTGGTGATGACGATGGCGATGATTTCCCCCTCCCGGAGGGAAGTTTCCCCGATAGAACAGCTCTGCCGGAGCCCTAGATTGGTTCCGCCAAGGTTCCGCCTCGTGGCGGCGCAGTTTCTTCCCGAAAGCTTGCTTATGATTTTTTTCTCGGACGAAAGACTTCATATAGCAGAAGATGGGCACCGGAGGCCTGCCAGGGGGCCCACGAGGCAGGGGGCGCACCCAGGGGGTAGGGCGCGCCCCCACCCTCGTGGCCAGGGTGTGGGGCCCCCTCTGGTGGATTCTTTCGCCAGTATTCTTTATTAATTCCAGAAATAACTTCCGTGAAGTTTCAGGTCTTTTGGAGCTGTGCAGAATAGGTCTCTAATATTTGCTCCTTTTCCAGCCCAGAATTCCAGCTGCCGGCATTCTCCCTCTTCATGTAAACCTTGTAAAAAAGAGAGAATAGGCATAAGTATTGTGACATAACGTGTAATAACAACCCATAATGCAATAAATATCGATATAAAAGCATGATGCAAAATGGACGTGTCAGGAATCGAACTAAACTTTATTTCATCTAAAAGCAAATGATCTAACTAGGATAAGTAAAAGCAAAAAGATAGTGGGATGATATGATACCGGGGCACCTCCCCCAAGCTTGGCGGAAGCCAAGGGGAGTGCCCATACCTGATACTCAGTTCTCCTTTGGTGGTGAAGAAGATGGTGGTGGTGATGAAGAAGAAGTTTTGTCCTCGGATCTCCATGGCAGTGGTGGTGGTGAGAAAGTGCGAGGTTCCCATTTTGCTTCCTCCTGCTTCTGACGGAGAATAAAATTTCCATCATCAACTCACAATTATCTATCTCGAGTTTTATTATCCTCTTGCATAATGCCTCCATGCTCTCATGCTTGAACCGGGAAGGAACCGATTCATCTTCTTCTTCTTCGGAGGTCTAGCTATAGTGCCCCTCATCCCCATAGGACTTGGGGTTTGCGATGAGATCAACAACATAACTCTCATCCTCCGAGTCTTTTAGATGACATATTTTCAGATCTACGCAGAAAATAGCAAGAAAAGAGAACAGAGGATTTCTTTGCGATACGGTGATTAACAGTTTTGGGAAGTATATATAGATTTTTTATCTTGAAGGACAAGTACAGGGAAGAAAAACGGAGTACGGAAGGTGTCCCAGGTGGGCACAACCCACCTGGGTGCGCCAGGCGCCCTGGTGTCTTGTGCCCACCAGGGGACGCTTCCTGGGAGTTTCCTTATTTCCAAAATTCTAAAATATTCCAAAACTGACAGAAAATATTTTTGCGGCTTTTTTGGAGTCCGTTTACTTACCGTATCACGTACCTCCTTATTTTTACGATTCTAGAACGTTCCAGAAGGACTCGTTTATGTGTTCTTCCGGTGTCAAAGTTTGGATAATATTACTTTCAATATTAATAGGCGTACCTGAGATATAATGCTTTATTCGTTGCCCATTGACAACCTTCGGGTTAGTACCTTCGAAATTATTTATTTTGATGGCTCCAGACCTGTAAACCTCCTCGATGACATATGGGCCTTCCCATTTTGGGAGGAGCTTTCCTACAAAAAATTAAAAAGAGAGTTGTACAAAAGAACATATTCTCCGACTTTAAACTCACGCTTTTGAATTCTTTTGTCATGCCATCTTTTAACTTTTTCTTTGAATAACTTTGCATTTTCATAAGCCTGGGTTCTCCATTCATCTAGAGAGCTTATATCAAATAACCTCTTTTCACCAGCAAGTTTGAAATCATAGTTGAGCTCTTTGACTGCCCAATATGCTTTATGTTCTAACTCAAGAGGCAAATGACAAGATTTTCCATAAACCATTTTATAAGGAGACATGCCCATAGGATTTTTATATGCTGTTCTATAAGCCCAAAGTGCATCATATAATTTCTTAGACCAATTCTTCCTGGACCTATTAACAGTCTTTTGCAAAATTAATTTTATTTCTCTATTGCTAAGTTCAACTTGACCACTAGACTGAGGATGATAGGGTGATGCAATTCTATGGTTAACATCATACTTAGCAAGCATATTACAAAAAGCACCATGAATAAAGTGTGAACCACCTGTCGTGGGAGTAAGTCTGACAGTAAGAATAGGGGTTACGTAAGAGGAGGAAAGATCCTAGCTACGGTAAGATTGTGCACGCAAGATGTACGAGTTCAGGCCCTTCTCGAAAGAAGTAACAACCCTACGTCTCGGTGCCCGGAGGCTTGGTCGACTGGATTATTGCTACCTCTTGCGCACTGCGTTGGTTTTCACTTGAAGAGGAAAGGGTGATGTAGCAAAGTAGCGTAAGTATTTCCCTCAGTTTTTGAGAACCAAGGTATCAATCCAGTAGGAGGCCACGCACGAGTCCCTCGCACCTATACAAACAAATAAATCTTCGCAATCAACGCAATAAAGGGGTTGTCAATCCCTTCACGGTCACTTACGAGAGTGAGATCTAATAGATATGATAAGATAATATTTTTGGTATTTTTATGATAAAGATGCAAAGTAAAGAAAGCAAAACAAAGATGACGCTAGAAATAACTTGTTGACGGGGGATTAATATGATGGAAAATAGACCCGGGGGCCATAGGTTTCACTAGTGACTTCTCGCAAGAGCATAAGTATTATGGTGGGTGAACAAATTACTGTTGAACAATTGACAGAATTGAGCATAATTATGAGAATATCTAGGTATGATCATGTATATAGGCATCACGTCCAAGACAAGTATACCGACTCCTGCCTGCATCTACTACTATTACTCCACACATCGACCGCTATCCAGCATGCATCTAGAGTACTAGTAGAACGCCCGTGCGTTGCTACGGGCTATAATGCATATAATAAATCAAACAAATAATTAAGGTCGTCTCGAAGCATCTCTCACTCTCTCTATCTCTCTCATATATCTGGTTGTGTACACACACCAAACAGGCACCCAGTGGGCTCCTCAAAATCTAACCGTCTGGATAGTCCGGGCTCTCCAAATTCAGCCCATATGTGGGTGAGAAATGTAGTTGTCTGGACTATCCGCCATGTTATCTCCAACATGCGGTCCCAAGAAAACTACACACCCCATGACGCACCCTTCCGATTTAAATTGGATGACGCCCACTTTATCTTCACCATAGCACCAACGCTACCTCACACCGTACTTTCCCAAGAATTGTCAACGTACTTTCCCATGGATCGTCAACGAGGAGTCCCCCGCCAACCACCCGGCTGTCACGACAGATCAGATGCCCCCCAGGCCATTGCCACGTTGTAACATATACTCCCCCCGTTTCTTTTTAGTCCGCATATAAGCTTTGGTCAAAGTCAAACTTTGTAGAGTTTGACTAACTTTATATTAAAAAATATAAACATTTACAATATGAAAGCAATATTATCAGATGCACCATGAAAGGTATGTTCATACTATATAGTTTTCGTATTGTAGATGTTCATATTTTTTTTATATAAATTTGGTCAAACTTTATGCAGTTTGACTTTGACCAAATTTTATATGCGGAGTAAAAAGAAACGGAGGGAGTACAATTGAATGTCGTGCATTACCACGAAATAAAAATATGATATCCGTTTGTTGGGCAAACAACTAATACGCCAGTGTGTCCGTTATTAACTCCAACCATGAGAATCCAACCATGAGAATCCGCATATAATACTTATATTCTCCAACTATGAGAATCCCCATAATACTTATTTACTTCAACTATGAGTATCCACACATCTTTCTTTGTCCTCTCCACTTGTTGGAAATATGCCTTAGAGGCAATAATAAATTGGTTATTGTTATATTTCCTTGTTCATGATAAACGTTTATTATCCATGCTAGAATTGTATTGATAGGAAACTCAGATACATGTGTGGATACATAGACAACACCATGTCCCTAGTAAGCCTCTAGTTGACTAGCTCGTTGATCAATAGATGGTTACGGTTTCCTGACCATGGACATTGGATGTCGTTGATAACGGGATCACATCATTAGGAGAATGATGTGATGGACAAGACCCAATCCTAAGCCTAGCACAAGATCGTGTAGTTCGTTTGCTCAGAGCTTTTCTAATGTCAAGTATCATTTCCTTAGACCATGAGATTGTGCAACTCCCGGATACCGTAGGAATGCTTTGGGTGTACCAAACGTCACAACGTAACTGGGTGGCTATAAAGGTGCACTACAGGTATCTCCGAAAGTGTCTGTTGGGTTGGCACGAATCGAGACTGGGATTTGTCACTCCGTGTAAACGGAGAGGTATCTCTGGGCCCACTCAGTAGGACATCATCATAATGTGCACAATGTGACCAAGGAGTTGATCACGGGATGATGTGAGTTACGGAACGAGTAAAGAGACTTGCCGGTAACGAGATTGAACAAGGTATAGGGATACCGACGATCGAATCTCGGGCAAGTAACATATCGATAGACAAAGGGAATTGCATACGGGATTGATTGAATCCCCGACATCGTGGTTCATCCGATGAGATCATCGTGGAACATGTGGGAGCCAACATGGGTATCCAGACCCGCTGTTGGTTATTGACCGGAGAACGTCTCGGTCATGTCTGCATGGTTCCCGAACCCGTAGGGTCTACACACTTAAGGTTCGATGACGCTAGGGTTATAGGGAAAAGATATACGTGGTTACCGAATGTTGTTCGGAGTCCCGGATGAGATCCCGGACGTCACGAGGAGTTCCGGAATGGTCCGGAGGTAAAGATTTATATATGGGAAGTCCTGTTTTGGTCAGCGGAAAAGTTTCGGGTGATATCGGTAATGTACCGGGACCACCGGGAGGGTCCCGGGGGTCCACCAAGTGGGGCCACCAGTCCCAGAAGGCTGCGTGGGCCAAGTGTGGGAGGGGACCAGCCCCAGGTGGGCTGGTGCGCCCCCACCAAGGCCCAAGGCGCATGGGAGAGTGGGAGGGGGCAAACCCTAGGTCCAGATGGGCCTTAAGGCCCACCCTAGTGGCGCCCCCTCTCCTCCCCTTGGCCGCCCCCCTAGATGGGATCTAGGGCTGGCCGCCAGCCCTTGGGGTGGAAACCCTAGAGGGGGCGCAGCCCCCTCCCCCCCTATATATAGTTGAGGTTTGGGGCTGCCCAAGACATGAGAACGTCTCTCTTTCGGCGCAGCCCTACCCCTCTGCCTCCTCCTCCTCTCCCGCGGTGCTTGGCGAAGCCCTGCGGGATTGCCACGCTCCTCCACCACCACCACGCCGTCGTGCTGCTGCTGGACGGAGTCTTCCTCAACCTCTCCCTCTCTCCTTGCTGGATCAAGGCGTGGGAGACGTCACCGGGCTGCACGTGTGTTGAACGCGGAGGCACCATTCTTCGGTGCTTAGATCGGAATCAACCGCGATCTGAATCGCTACGAGTACGACTCCTTCATCCGCGTTCTTGCAACGCTTCCGCATCGTGATCTACAATGGTATGTAGATGCACTCCCCTTCCCCTCGTTGCTAGATTACTCCATAGATTGATCTTGGTGATGCGTAGAAAATTTTGAATTTCTGCTACGTTCCCCAACAGTGGCATCATGAGCTAGGTCTATGCGTAGTTTCTATGCACGAGTAGAACACAAAGTAGTTGTGGGCGTAGATGTTGCCAATTCTTCTTGCTGCTACTAGTCTTATCTTGTTTCGGCGGCATTGTGGGATGAAGCGGCCCGGACCGACCTTACACGTACGCTTACGTGAGACAGGTTCCACCGACTGACATGCACTAGTTGCATAAGGTGGCTAGCGGGTGTCTGTCTCTCCCACTTTAGTCGGAACAGATTCGATGAAAAGGGTCCTTATGAAGGGTAAATAGAAATTGGCATATCACGTTGTGGTTTTACGTAGGTAAGAAACGTTCTTGCTAGAAACCTATACAAGCCACGTAAAAACTTGCAACAACAATTAGAGGACGTCTAACTTGTTTTTGCAGCATGTGCTATGTGATGTGATATGGCCAGAAGATGTGATGAATGATATATGTGATGTATGAGATTGATCATATTCTTGTAATAGGAATCACGACTTGCATGTCGATGAGTATGACAACCGGCAGGAGCCATAGGAGTTGTCTTTATTTTTTGTATGACCTGCGTGTCATTGAATAACGCCATGTAAATTACTTTACTTTATTGCTAAGCGCGTTAGCCATAGAAGTAGAAGTAATCGTTGGCGTGACAACTTCATGAAGACACAATGATGGAGATCATGATGATGGAGATCATGATGATGGAGATCATGGTGTCATGCCGGTGACAAAGATGATCATGGTGCCCCGAAGATGGAGATCAAAGGAGCAAAATGATATTGGCCATATCATGTCACTATTTGATTGCATGTGATGTTTATCATGTTATGCATCTTATTTGCTTAGAACGACGGTAGCATAAATAAGATGATCCCTCACTAAAAATTTCAAGAGACGTGTTCCCCCTAACTGTGCACCGTTGCGAAGGTTCGTTGTTTCGAAGCACCACGTGATGATCGGGTGTGATAGATTCTAACGTTCGAATACAACGGGTGTTGACGAGCCTAGCATGTACAGACATGGCCTCGGAACACATGCAAAACACTTAGGTTGACTTGACGAGCCTAGCATGTACAGACATGGCCTCGGAACACAAGAGACCGAAAGGTCGAGCATGAGTCGTATAGAAGATACGATCAACATGGAGATGTTCACCGATGATGACTAGTCTGTCTCACATGATGATCGGACACGGCCTAGTTTGACTCGGATCATGTATCACTTAGATGACTAGAGGGATGTCTATCTGAGTGGGAGTTCATTAATCAGATGAACTTCATTATCATGAACATAGTCAAAAGGTCTTTACAAATTATGTCATACGCTTTAGTTCTACTGTTTAAGATATGTTCCTAGAGAAAATTTAGTTGAAAGTTGGTAGTAGCAATTATGCGGACTGGGTCCGTAAACTGAGGATTGTCCTCATTGCTGCATAGAAGGCTTATGTCCTTAATGCACCGCTCGGTGTGCTGAACCTCAGCGTCGTCTGTAGATGTTGCGAAACATCTGGCATACATGTTTTGATGACTACGTGATAGTTCAGTGCGTATTGCTAACGGTTTAGAATTGTGGCACCAAAGACGGTTTTGAAACGTCGCAGAACATATGAGATGTTCCGAAGACTGAAATTGGGATTTCAGACTAGTGCCCACGTCAAGAGGTATGAGACCTCTGACAAGTTTCTTAAGCCTGCAAACTAAGGGAGAAAAGCTCAATCGTTGAGCATGTGCTCAGATTGTCTGAGTACCACAATCGCTTGAATCGAGTGGGAGTTTATCTCCCAGATGAGATAGTGATGGTTCTCCATAGTCACTGCCACCAAGCTATTAGAGCTTCATGATGAACTATAACATATCAGGGATAGTTATGATGATCCTTGAGCAACTCGCGATGTTTGACACCGCGAAAGTAGAAATCAAGAAGGAGCATCAATTGTTGATGGTTAGTAAAACCACTAGTTTCTAGAAGGGCAAGGGCAAAAGGGATACTTCATGAAACAGCAAGTCATTTGCTGCTCTAGTGAAGAATCCCAAGGTTGAACCCAAACTTGAGACTAAGTGCTTCTGTAATGAGGGGAACGGTCACTGAAGCTGTACTACCCTAGATACTTGGTAGATGAGAAGGCAGGCAAGGTCGACAGAAGTATATTGGATATACGTTATATGAATGTGTACTTTACTAGTACTCCTAGCAGCACCAGGGTATTAGATACCGGTTCGGTTGCTAAGTGTTAGTAACTCGAAATAAAAGCTGCGGAATAAACGGAGACTAGCTAAAGGTGAGATGACGATATGTGTTGGAAGTGTTTCCAAGGTTGATGTGATCAAGCATCGCATGCTCCCTCTACCATCGAGATTTGGTGTTTGCGTTGAGCATGATTGGATTATGTTTATCGCAATACGGTTATTCATTTAAGGAGAATAATGGTTACTCTATTTATTTGAATAATACCTTCAACGGTCTTGCACCTAAAATGAATCTCGATCGTAGTGATACACATATTCATGCGAAAAGATATAAAATAGTAATGATAGTTCCACATACTTGTGGCACTGCCATTTGAGTCATATTGGTATAGAACGCATGAAGAAGCTCCATGTAGATGGATCTTTGGACTCAGTCATTTTTGAAAAGATTGAGACATGCGAACCATGTCTATTGGTATATATGCATGAAGAAACTCCATGCAGATGGATCGTTTGGACTCACTTGATTTTGAATCACTTGAGACATGCAAATCATACCACATGGGCAAGATGACTGAAAGGCCTCGTTTTCAGTAAGATGGAACAAGAGAGCAACTTATTGGAAGTAATACATTTTGATGTATGCAGTCCAATGAGTGCTGAGGCATGCAGTGGATATCGTTATGTTCTTACTTCATAGATGATTTGAGTAGATGTTGAGTGTATTTACTTGATGAAACACAAGTCTGAATTATTGAAAGGTTCAAGTAATTTCAGAGTGAAGTTGAAGATCGTCGTGACAAGAGGATAAAATGTCTGTGATATGATCATAGAGATGAGTATCTGAGTTACGAGTTTGGCACACAATTAAGACATTGTGGAAAGTGTTTCACAAGTAATACCGCCTGGAACACCATAGTGTGATGGTGTGTCCGAACATCATAACTGCACCCTATTGGATATGGTGCATACCATGATGTCTCTTATCGAATTACCACTATCGTTTATGGGTTAGGCATTAGAGACAACCGCATTCACTTTAAAAGGGGCACCACGCAATTCCATTGAGACGACACCGTTTAGAGAAACCTAAGTTGTCGTTTCTTAAAAGTTTGGGGCTGCGACGCTTATGTGAAAAATGTTTCAGGCTGATAAGCTCAAACCCAAAGTGGATAAATGCATCTTCATAGAAAACCCAAAACAGTTGGGTATACCTCCTATTTCAGATCTGGAAGCAAAAGTAATTGCTTCTAGAAACGAGTCCTTTCTCGAGGAAAAGTTTCTCTCGAAAGAATTGAGTGGGAGGATGGTGGAGACTCGATAAGGTTATTGAATCGTCACTTCAACTAGTGTGTAGCAGGGCACAGGAAGTTGTTCCTGTGGCACCTACACCAATTGAAGTGGAAGCTTATGATAGTGATCATGAAACTTCGGATCAAGTCACTACCAAACCTCGTAGGACGACGAGGATGCGTACTACTTCAGAGTAGTACGTGATCCTGTCTTGGAAGTCATGTTGCTAGACAACAATGAACCTACGAGCTATGGGGAAGCGATGGTGGGCCCGGATTCTGGCGAATGGTTAGAAGCCATGAAATCCGAGATAAATGGATCTTTAAGAAGAAGACGGACGTGGACGGTAATGTTACCGTCTATGAAGCTCGACTTGTGGCTAAGAGTATTTCCACAAGTTCAAGGAGTTGACTACGATGAGATTTTTCTCATCCGTAGCGATGCTTAAGTCCGTCGGAATCATGTTAGCATGTAACATCCCAAATTTTCAATTTGGTATGTTATACATAGATCATCTTTGCATATCATGTTTTATTGCATTTTGACAAATCCTCGATAAATCCTAAGCAACTCAAGGACCCTCGGAGAGAGTTGGGGGTTTTCTCAAATTTTCATATTTGATTTTCATCAAATAATAAGACGAGGATTTTGGTTTTAATTATTTTTCTCTCCGGAAAAAAATATTTCACTTTAAAATAAAACGAGAGGAGAAAACATGACTTCTCCAAAACAATTGAAATACTGGAGGAAAAATGTTAAAATCATTATTTGGAATTTATTTGGATTTTATTTGCAATTTTTATTGCATTAAAAATATTGCATGTTTTCAAAATATTTATTTTGATTTAAAATAATGTTCACCCTATTCTAGATTTTCTAACTAGACGGGGAAAATTTATTTCATAGTTTTCCGATTTTTATTTATTTTTCTACGTATTATTTTCCGCGGAACTTATTTAAAAAAAAAAGCGCGACGCCCGACCGGGCCGAAGCCCAGCCGAGCGCCGGCCCGCCTCGCGCCTCTCCTCTTCCCGCACGACGCCGAGCCGCCGCCGGAGTCCGCCCCGGCCACGCCGCCCCGGCCGCCCCCTTCCCCAAGCTTCGGACCCCCCCTCCTTAAATAGCCCCCCTCTCTCTCTCCCTCAACCCGCAAGCCGCCGCCGCCGCCCTCACCGCCGAGCCCGCCGCCGCCCGCATCCCACCGCCGCCGCCGCCGGAGTCGCGCCAGCCGCCGCCCGTTCGTCGCCGGAGCCGCCGCCCCTCGCGCCCCCCGACCCCCGAGCCCACGCCCGAGCCCGGAGCCCCGCCGGAGCCCCTCGCCGGAGTAGCCCGACGAGGTACTGCTCGATGCCGTTGACCTTTGCCGGTTTTCGTTTTAAAAAAAACCCTTCGTTAAAAAAAACCCTAGATCGGTTTTTTTTCGGTTTTATTATTTTTGCGAGCGTTCACCGAACCGTCCGTTTTAACGAACGCGTTCGTCGGTTTTTCTCTGATAACGAACGTCCATTATTTAACCGTGCGACCGTTTTTCTTTTTCGTCGGATTTTTCTCGTTATTTTCTCAGATTCGATTTCTGATCAAATCTTCGATTCTGTTTAACTTCTCGCTCGTTTATCGGAATCAGGCGATTCAAGCGCCTAGAGTTTCGTCTTGAAATTCTCTTTTCGTTTAATCTACTCAAACAAGTTTTTGTTACAGTAAAATTTGACCTAGATCCAGATTAGCAAACGAAGTTTCTTTCTTTCGCCGTTTGACTTTCGTTGCTTCTTTCGAGTTGATTCTTTTAGCAAACCGGAGTTCTTAAGTTGAACTTTCTGGTTGGATCTTTCATTCGAGTTTTACATGTGCATTAGATGAGTACTGATTGTATGCTTGTTTGTTTGCGATAGAGTACCCGGAGTGTGCCGCTTGTTACTTCGACTCGCTAGGTTTTGCGGATCATCAGCAAGGCAAGTAACACTTTGATCATACCCCGTTCATACCCAGTTTTATTGCATTAGATCTATTTCCTCAAACACTTGCATGATTAGGATCTAATTAAATTGTGGGTATTGGGAAGTAGTTGAGGTAGTACCTATTACCTGTTTTCTTATCAAACCCTTGGGAGTTACTTCTACGTTGCTTTATATTGCCATGCTATGCTCGTAGACGTGGATTTGGGTTTGAGTGATATTCATGACAGATGTGAGATGTTTATTAATGGTTCAACTTAAGGTGGCAACTAAAACTCACATCTGGGTGGATTGAGGCACCTGGAGAACCCAGTGTTGCCTGTATGTATAAGGTCCGCCACCCAGGCTCAAAGGGATCATAAGATTATTCATGCTAGAAACTTCCGTGTGCAGCCACAAGCTATTATGGGCTCTAGCATAGCTGAGTAGGTTACAGGATCTCTTGAAGAGGTGGACTAGCAGATGTAGGGGAAAGTAGGTGTACCGGTCCATCCAGAGTAAAGAGTGATTGTTTCTGAAAGACTGTGTCTCGGTCATCCGTTTCTCAAACATCATGTAGTGCGAGAATCAAGCGGAGGCGATCGAGTCTTGTGGGGAAAAGTGCGCAAACCTCTGCAGAGTGTACAAACTAATCATGGTTAGCCGTGTCCCCGGTTATGGACAACTTGAGTATCTAGTACCTGGATTATCATTTGAATCTCATCACCGTGATACTTATAATTAATTTTGTTGGGTTAAAGATGATACTTAATTGGGATTGAGTTGGAGGTACCTTCTCAATGTTTCAACCACCATGATAGTTAAATAAAATTTATTCCTTTGAAGTAGGATAAAATTGGCTTTTCGCAAAAACTGTAACCATAGAGCTTTCCACCAGCCATATATGCATGTAGTATAGCATTATTGTTGTTCATTACTCTCTATGTGTTACTTTGCCAGCATATTCTATGTGCTGACCCGTTTTCGGGCTGCAACGTTTCATGTTGCAGACTTTTCAGACGACGAGTAAGGTGCTTTAGGTCGTGGTCTTATACTCAGTGATGCCGCTGGAGTGATGGACTCACTTATCTTCCAAGTCTTCCGCTGTTATCGTTGTTAGATGGCCTTAAGCCATGTTTATCATACTTAACTCTTCGGAGTTATTCGATGTAATAAGTGTGTGATTGCTACTCTGTTATAAATCCTCCATTTGTACTGTGCGTGTCAGCATTACTGATCCAGGGATGACACTGGTGCACAGCAGCACAGGCCATTTGAGGTCTGGTCGCTACAAAGTTGGTATCAGAGCACACGTTGACTATAGGACACGACCACTAAGCTTAAGCCCTAGAAAACTTCTCTCTTCTCATTTCTGACCCCTCTCCACTTTCTACTCTTTTAGGAATGGCGAATGCAAGGAGCAAGTTCATGCAACCAGATGAAGACACGCCGTTTGGTCGACACTTGAAGGAAGTCACCAAGTACTTGAACATAGGAATACCAAGCATCACCGGAACCTACAACGCCACTTTACCTGAAGAGGAGAGCTGGAAGATTCAAGTTATCATTCCAGGAAGGACGTTTATGCCAATTACGGAACCCATGAGATTGGTTTTCGAAGCACCAACTTGGAGTTTAGGGAAGAGCATGGCCGCACACATCGCCATGGGACGCATTGGAGAAGTCTACCACCACGAGCTTAAGGATACAATTTATCAGATTTGTGGACGTCGAGACGCGCAATGGGAGATGATCAAGACCAAGAAGGATGGATCAATTGCAGCTTTCATCCAGGAGCAGAACCAACATATTCGACGCCAGGAGAACCAGATGTGCACGGACAAGGAAGAACTGAAGAAGGCATTAACGAAGATCAAGGAACTCCAAGAAGAACTCAAGGCTACACGCGAAGATTACTTGGAGGAAATCAACGCACTAGTAGGGAAGATTGACGACCTGGAGAATAAGATTGGAGCATTCGTTGGAAATCCAGTGCCAAAAGCAGAAGTCGATGAATGCACTTGTCCGGATAACTACATCATCATCGACGACACCGACTCGGAACCAAGTGAAGACGACTGGATTGATGAAGCTGGAGCAGACATCATGGAGTCTTCAACGGATCAGAATTTCTAGTAGACCACCATATCAGTAGTAGTTTTCCCCCATTTAATAGTATAGTTCAAGCACTTTGTAACGCTAGTTAGATCGATTGTTTTGCCTTGTTTGGATTGATTGAGTGATATTGATTGAATTTGTCTCATGAGCATATGGGTAGTGTTTTCTCTCTAGACCTCATTCTATTCTTAACTCTCATCTTTTCTAAACCTATCAGATGCCTCCGAGACGCGACACCGGATTTGTTTTCCCGCCAGAGATCACCCAGTTGATTCAGCAACAGAATGCCCTGATGCAAGTGTTAGTGCAGAACCAAGGCAACAACAACAACAACAACCCACCGCCACCACCACCTGTTGATCACTTAGCCCGTTTCTTAAGGCTAAACCCGCCGGTGTTTTCCAGTAGCACCGAGCCGATTGTTGCAGATGATTGGCTCCGCAAAGTTGGAAGGGAGTTGACCACTGCAGGATGCACAGATGCGGAAAGAGTGCGTTTTGCCGCACATCAGCTTGATGGACCCGCAGCATCATGGTGGGAGAATTATACAGCCACGCACCCTATTGACACTGTCACATGGGACCAGTTTCAGCAAGCTTTCCGTACAGCTCATGTTTCAGCAGGAGCTATGGCTATGAAGAAGCGTGAGTTTCGTAACCTACGCCAAGGAGGACGCACCGTAGGCCAGTATGTGGAGGAATTCAGTAAGTTAGCACGTTATGCACCAGATGACGTTGCTACAGATGCTGCCAAGCAGGAGAAATTTTTGGAAGGACTGAATGATGAACTGAGTATGCAGTTGATGGTAGCAACCTTCAACAACTACCAGGAGCTGGTAGATAGAGCTCTCATGATTGAAGGGAAGCAACAGCAGATTGAAAACCGTAAGAGGAAGTATGGACAAGGGAAGTACAATTCTGGAGCCCAGCAGAAGCCACGATTTACCCCGAAGCCGGGAGGACAGTTTCAGCATACCCATGGAGGAGGTAGTTCGCACCACCATAGTGGCTCCAAGAATGGTAATGGGAATGGAGGAGGAAACGGACAGAACCGCACCAACCCATCTACCCCAACCAAGAGAGATCTAAGTCACATTACTTGTTTCAAGTGCCAGAAGACGGGACATTATGCTACTGATTGTCCCGAAGCCCAAAATGGAAATGGCAATGGAAGCTCTGGGAAGAAGCCGAACCCGTTCAACAAAGGACATGTGAACCACGTGAGCGTGGAGGAGGTTGAAGCTCAGCCTGATGCAGTAATAGGTAAGTTTTTGGTTAAGTCATTTACTGCAACCGTTCTTTTCGATACTGGTGCATCGCATTCATACATATCAAGGGGATTCGTAAACAAGTTTAAGATGTCCACCCAAGTTCTCAAAAGCCCTATGTTAGTAACCTCGCCAGGAGCAGAGTATATGGCCACCCAAGGATGTTTTCAGATACCGTTGGCCATTGGTAGGCATGTTTTCCCCTCAGACCTCATTGTTTTGGAATCACAAGGTTTGGATGTGATTTTGGGAATGGATTGGCTATCGTTGTATGGAGGAAACATCGATTGTGCCAGCAAGACGATTTCGCTTACCACCCCGGAAGGAAAAAGGATCAAGTATGTATCTCGACATATGCCGAAGAGGACTCAAGTGAATTCCTTGTCAGGAGTTGTACAGGAGGAAGTACCAGTGGTGAAGGATTATCCGGATGTATTTCCAGAAGAGTTGCCAGGCATGCCACCAGATAGAGACATTGAGTTTTTGATTGAACTTTTGCCAGGCACAGGGCCAATATCTAAGAGACCGTACAGGATGCCCGCAAAGGATTTGGAGGAAATTAAGAAGCAGATCAAGGAGTTACTGGATAAAGGATATATTCGCCCAAGTTCGTCACCTTGGGGATCACCAGTACTTCTAGTGGAGAAGAAAGATGGATCACTGAGGATGGTTGTTGATTACCGAGGATTGAATGAAGTGACCATCAAAAACAAGTACCCACTGCCGATGATCAATGATTTGTTTGACCGCTTGCAAGGAGCTAAAGTATTTTCCAAGATCGATTTACGATCAGGATACCATCAGTTAAAGATTCGAGAGCAGGATATACCCAAGACGGCATTTACCACCAGATATGGATTGTATGAGTATACCGTTATGTCATTTGGTCTGACTAACGCACCTGCCTATTTCATGAACCTGATGAACAAAGTGTTTATGGAGTTTTTGGATAAGTTCGTCGTGGTGTTCATTGATGATATTTTAATCTTTTCCAAGGATGAAGAAGAGCATGAGGAGCATTTACGATTGGTACTTGAGAAGCTCAGAGAACATCAGTTATATGCCAAGTTCAGCAAATGTGAGTTTTGGCTGAAGGAAGTTGGATTCCTTGGACATGTTATTTCTGGAGAAGGAATAGCAGTAGACCCTGCCAAGGTTGACACAGTGACAAGTTGGGAATCACCCACGACAGTTGGAGAAATCCGGAGTTTTCTTGGACTTGCAGGATACTACCGGAGATTCATCGAGAATTTCTCGAAGATTGCTAAGCCCATGACTGAGCTATTGAAGAAGGACACCAAATTCAATTGGACTGAGGAATGTGAAGCTAGTTTCCAAGAGTTGAAGAAACGATTGGTTACATCACCAGTGTTGATTCTGCCAGATCAACGCAAGGACTATGAAGTTTATTGCGACGCTTCTCGTCGAGGACTTGGAGCAGTGCTTATGCAGGAAGGAAGAGTTGTGTCGTATGCTTCACGACAACTTAAACCCCATGAGAAGAATTATGCTACGCATGATTTGGAATTAGCAGCCGTGGTGCATGCATTGAAAACATGGAGACATTTTCTCATCGGAAACCATTGTGAGGTGTACACGGATCACAAGAGTTTGAAGTACATTTTCACGCAGAAGGAGTTAAATCTCAAACAGAGAAGATGGTTGGAGCACATTAAAGATTATGATATGAGATTGCATTATCACCCAGGAAAGGCTAACGTAGTAGCAGACGCGTTGAGCCGCAAGAGTCATGTCAACACCCTCATGACAGGAGAATTACCTCAGGAGTTAGCCGAGGACCTTCGCGAGCTATGTTTGGAGATAGTCCCAAGAGGTTATTTAGCGACATTGGAGATTCAGTCTACCTTGATGGAAAGGACCAGAGAAGCTCAGAAGGCAGACAAGGAGATTGAAGAGATAAAGGAGAAGATGAGCAAAGGAAAAGCCAAGGGATTTCGTGAGGATGAGCACGATACCTTATGGTTCGAGGACCGCGTATATGTGCCAAATGATCCGGAGATCAGGAAGTTGATTTTGCAAGAAGCCCATGATTCACCGTACTCGATTCACCCAGGGAATACCAAGATGTATTTGGATTTGAAGAATACTTTCTGGTGGACCGGAATGAAGAAGGATATTGCGGAGTATGTAGCAGTTTGTGATGTATGTCAGAGAGTGAAGGCAGAGCATCAGAAGCCAGCAGGATTGCTACAACCATTGCCGATACCCGAATGGAAGTGGGATAAAATAGGCATGGATTTTATCACCGGATTACCCAGGACTCGTTCAGGCTATGACTCGATATGGGTTGTAGTTGATCGATTGACGAAAGTGGCTCATTTCATTCCAGTGAAGACCACTACACCAGTGCTAAGTTGGCAAAGATATACATGACCAGGATCGTATGTTTGCATGGAGTTCCAAGGACCATTGTATCAGACAGAGGAACCCAATTTACCTCGAAATTTTGGAAGTAGTTACATGAAACATTGGGAACCAGGCTGGAATTCAGTACAGCTTTTCACCCGCAGACAGATGGACAGACCGAGAGAGTCAACCAGATTTTGGAGGACATGTTGAGAGCATGTGCACTAGATTATGGATCTAGTTGGGACGACAATTTGCCATATGCGGAGTTTTCGTATAACAACAGTTATCAAACCAGTTTGAAGATGGCCCCTTTCGAAGCCTTGTACGGAAGGAGGTGTAGAACACCGTTGTTATGGGACGAAGTTGGAGATCGTCAGTTGTTTGGACCAGATTTGATTAAGGAGTCTGAACAGAAAGTGAGGTTGATTCGCGATAGGCTCAAGGTAGCCCAGTCCAGGCAGAAGAGTTACGCTGATTCTAAACGAAAGGAGACAGTTCACAAAGTCGGAGACCGAGTGTATCTTCGAGTATCACCACTTCGTGGAGTGAAGCGCTTTGGAGTTAAAGGAAAGTTAGCGCCCCGTTTTATCGGACCATACAGAGTGTTGGAACGTATGGGAGAAGTTGCTTACAAGTTGGAATTGCCCGAAGGATTGTCTGGAGTACATGATGTATTTCACGTTTCGCAGTTGAAGAAGTGCCACGCAGAGATGGCTGAGATACCACTGAGAGATACTGTGCCACTGGAAGCGATTCAGTTGGAAAGTGATTTGACTTATGAGGAGAAACCAGTTAAGATTCTCGAGTATGCCAGCCGAGTTACCCGCAGCAAGGTTATCAAGTTTTGCAAAGTTCAGTGGAGTCACCACACAGAAGATGAAGCCACCTAGGAGCGAGAGGAAGATCTACGGAAAGACCACTCCCACCTGTTTTCTAGCCAACCCGAATCTCGAGGGCGAGATTCATCTTAAGGGGGGTAGGTTTGTAACATCCCAAATTTTCAATTTGGTATGTTATACATAGATCATCTTTGCATATCATGTTTTATTGCATTTTGACAAATCCTCGATAAATCCTAAGCAACTCAAGGACCCTCGGAGAGAGTTGGGGGTTTTCTCAAATTTTCATATTTGATTTTCATCAAATAATAAGACGAGGATTTTGGTTTTAATTATTTTTCTCTCCGGAAAAAAATATTTCACTTTAAAATAAAACGAGAGGAGAAAACATGACTTCTCCAAAACAATTGAAATACTGGAGGAAAAATGTTAAAATCATTATTTGGAATTTATTTGCAATTTTTATTGCATTAAAAATATTGCATGTTTTCAAAATATTTATTTTGATTTAAAAAAATGTTCACCCTATTCTAGATTTTCTAGCAAGACGGGGAAAATTTATTTCATATTTTTCCGATTTTTATTTATTTTTCTACGTATTATTTTTCGCGGAACTTATTTAAAAAAAAAGCACGACGCCCGACCGGGCCGAAGCCCAGCCGAGCGCTGGCCCGCCTCGCGCCTCTCCTCTTCCCGCACGACGCCGAGCCGCCGCCGGAGTCCGCCCCGGCCACGCCGCCCCGGCCGCCCCCTTCCCCAAGCTTCGGACCCCCCTCCTTAAATAGCCCCCCTCTCTCTCCCTCAACCCGCAAGCCGCCGCCGCCGCCCTCACCGCCGAGCCCGCCGCCGCCCGCATCCCACCGCCGCCGCCGCCGGAGTCGCGCCCGCCGCCGCCCCTCGCGCCCCCCCGACCCCCGAGCCCGCGCCCGAGCCCGGAGCCCCGCCGGAGCCCCTCGCCGGAGTAGCCCGACGAGGTACTGCCCGATGCCTTTGACCTTTGCCGGTTTTCGTTTAAAAAAAACCCTTCGTTTAAAAAAACCCTAGATCGGTTTTTTTTCGGTTTTATTATTTTTGCGAGCGTTCACCGAACCGTCCGTTTTAACGAACGCGTTCGTCGGTTTCTCTGATAACGAACGTCCGTTATTTAACCGTTCGACCGTTTTTCTTTTTCATCGGATTTTTCTCGTTATTTTCTCAGATTCGATTTCTGATCAAATCTTCGATTCTGTTTAACTTCTCGCTCGTTTATCGAAATCAGGCGATTCAAGCACCTAGAGTTTCGTCTCGAAATTCTCTTTTCGTTTAATCTACTCAAACAAGTTTTTGTTACAGTAAAATTTGACCTAGATCCAGATTAGCAAACGAAGTTTCTTTCTTTCGCCATTTGACTTTCGTTGCTTCTTTCGAGTTGATTCTTTTTGCAAACCGGAGTTCTTAAGTTGAACTTTCTGGTTGGATCTTTCATTCGAGTTTTACCTATGCATTAGATGAGTACTGATTGTATGCTTGTTTGTTTGCGATAGAGTACCCGGAGTGTGCCGCTTGTTACTTCGACTCGCTAGGTTTTGCGGATCATCAGCAAGGCAAGTAACACTTTGATCATACCCCGTTCATACCCAGTTTTATTGCATTAGATCTGTTTTCTAGAACACTTGCATGGTTAGGATCTAATTAAATTGTGGGTATTGGGAAGTAGTTGAGGTAGTACCTATTACCTGTTTTATTTTATCAAACCCTTGGGAGTTACTTCTACGTTGCTATTATATTGCCATGCTATGCTCGTAGACGTGGATTTGGGTTTGAGTGATATTCATATGTGAAAAACGTTTCAGGCTGATAAGCTCAAACCCAAAGCGGATAAATGCATCTTCATAGAAAACCCAAAACAGTTGGGTATACCTCCTATTTCAGATCTGGAAGCAAAAGTAATTGCTTCTAGAAACGAGTCCTTTCTCGAGGAAAAGTTTCTCTCGAAAGAATTGAGTGGGAGGATGGTGGAGACTCGATAAGGTTATTGAATCGTCACTTCAATTAGTGTGTAGCAGGGCACAGGAAGTTGTTCCTGTGGCACCTACACCAATTGAAGTGGAAGCTTATGATAGTGATCATGAAACTTCGGATCAAGTCACTACCAAACCTCGTAGGACGACGAGGATGCGTACTACTTCAGAGTAGTACGTGATCCTGTCTTGGAAGTCATGTTGCTAGACAACAATGAACCTATGAGCTATGGGGAAGCGATGGTGGGCCCGGATTCTAACGAATGGTTAGAAGCCATGAAATCTGAGATAAATGGATCTTTAAGAAGAAGACGGACGTGGACGGTAATGTTACCATCTATGAAGCTCGACTTGTGGCTAAGAGTATTTCCACAAGTTCAAGGAGTTGACTACGATGAGATTTTTCTCATCCGTAGCGATGCTTAAGTCCGTCGGAATCATGTTAGCATTAGCTGCATTTATGAAATCTGGCAGATGGATGTCAAAACAAGTTTCCTTACCAATTTTCGTAAGGAAAGGTTGTATGTGATACAATCAGAAAGGTTTTGTCGATCCTAAGGATGCTAAAAGGTATGCTAGCTCCAGCCATCCTTCCATGGACTAGAGCAAGCATCTCGGAGTCAGAATATACGCTTTGATGGAGTGATCAAAGTTTTTGGGTTTATACAAAGTTTGTTAGAAACTTGTATTTACAATAAAGTGAGTGGGAGCGCTACAACATTTCTGATAAGTATATGTGAATGACATATCGTTGATCCGAAATGATGTAAAATTTCTGAAAAGCATAAAGGGTTGTTTGAAAGGAGTTTTTCAAAGGAAGACCTGGATAAAAGCTGCTTACATATTGGGCATCAAGATCTATAGAGATAGATCAAGACACCCGATGATACTTTCAAAGAACGCACACCTTGACATGTTTTTGAAAGAGTTCAAAATAGATCAGCAAAGGAGTTCTTGGCTGTGTTACAAGGTGTGAGTATTGAGTAAGATTCAAGACCTGACTACAGCAGAAGAGAGAAAGGACGAAGGTCGTCCCCTATGCTTTAGACATAGGCTCTACAGTATGCTATGCTGTGTACCGCACATGTAGTGTGCCTTGCCATGAGTTGGTCAAGGGGTACAATAGTGATCCGGAAATGGATCACATGACAGCGGTCGAACTTATCCTTAGTATCTAGTGGACTAAGGAATTTTCTCAATTATGGAGGTGAAAAGGAGTTCGTCGTAAAGGGTTACGTCGATGCGAACTTTGACACTAATCCGGATGACTCTGAGTAGTAAACCGGATTCGTATAGTAGAGCAGTTATTTGAAATGGCTCCAAGTAGCGCGTGGTAGCATCCACAAGATGACATAAATATTCGTAAAGCACGCACGGATCTGAAAGGTTCAGACCCGTTGACTAATAACCTCTCTCACTAGCATAACATGATCAAACCAGAACTCATTGAGTGTTAATCACATAGAGATGTGAACTAGATTGTTGACTCTAGTAAACTCTTGGGTGTTGGTCGCATGGTGATGTGACCTGTGAGTGTTAATCACATGGTGATGTGAACTAGATTATTGACTCTAGTGCAAGTGGGAGACTGTTGGAAATATGCCCTAGAGGCAATAATAAATTGGTTATTGTTATATTTCCTTGTTCATGATAAACGTTTATTATCCATGCTAGAATTGTATTGATAGGAAACTCAGATACATGTGTGGATACATATACAACACCATGTCCCTAGTAAGCCTCTAGTTGACTAGCTCGTTGATCAATAGATGGTTACGGTTTCCTGACCATGGACATTGGATGTCGTTGATAACGGGATCACATCATTAGGAGAATGATGTGATGGACAAGACCCAATCCTAAGCCTAGCACAAGATCGTGTAGTTCGTTTGCTCAGAGCTTTTCTAATGTCAAGTATCATTTCCTTAGACCATGAGATTGTGCAACTCCCGGATACCGTAGGAATGCTTTGGGTGTACCAAACGTCACAACGTAACTGGGTGGCTATAAAGGTGCACTACAGGTATCTCCGAAAGTGTCTGTTGGGTTGGCACGAATCGAGACTGGGATTTGTCACTCCGTGTAAACGGAGAGATATCTCTGGGCCCACTCGGTAGGACATCATCATAATGTGCACAATGTGACCAAGGAGTTGATCACGGGATGATGTGAGTTACGGAACGAGTAAAGAGACTGGCCAGTAACGAGATTAAGTATAGGGATACCGACGATCGAATCTCGGGCAAGTAACATATCGATAGACAAAGGGAATTGCATACGGGATTGATTGAATCCCCGACATCGTGGTTCATCCGATGAGATCATCGTGGAACATGTGGGAGCCAACATGGGTATCCAGATCCCGTTGTTGGTTATTGACCGGAGAACGTCTCGGTCATGTCTGCATGGTTCCCGAACCCGTAGGGTCTACATACTTAAGGTTCGATGACGCTAGGGTTATAGGGAAAAGATATACGTGGTTACCAAATGTTGTTCGGAGTCCCGGATGAGATCCCGGACGTCACGAGGAGTTCTGGAATGGTCCGGAGGTAAAGATTTATATATGGGAAGTCCTGTTTTGGTCACCGGAAAAGTTTCGGGTGATATCGGTAATGTACCAGGACCACCGGGAGGGTCCCGGGGATCCACCAAGTGGGGCCACCAGTCCCAGAAGGCTGCGTGGGCCAAGTGTGGGAGGGGACCAGCCCCAGGTGGGCTGGTGCGCCCCCACCAAGGCCCAAGGCGCATGGGAGAGTGGGAGGGGGCAAACCCTAGGTCCAGATGGGCCTTAAGGCCCACCCTAGTGGCGCCCCCCCTCTCCTCCCCTTGGCCGCCCCCTAGATGGGATCTAGGGCTGGCCACCAGCCCTTGGGGTGGAAACCCTAGAGGGGGCGCAGCCCCCTCCCCCTATAGATAGTTGAGGTTTGGGGCTGCCCAAGACATGAGAACGTCTCTCTTTCGGCGCAGCACTACCCCTCTCCCTCCTCCTCCTCTCCCGCGGTGCTTGGCGAAGCCCTGCGGGATTGCCACGCTCCTCCACCACCACCACGCCGTCGTGCTGCTGCTGGACGGAGTCTTCCTCAACCTCTCCCTCTCTCCTTGCTGGATAAAGGCGTGGGAGACGTCACCGGGCTGCACGTGTGTTGAACGCGGAGGCACCGTTCTTCGGTGCTTAAATCGGAATCAACCGCGATCTGAATCGCTACGAGTACGACTCCTTCATCCGCGTTCTTGCAACGCTTCCGCATCGCGATCTACAATGGTATGTAGATGCACTCCCCTTCCCCTCGTTGCTAGATTACTCCATAGATTGATCTTGGTGATGCGTAGAAAATTTTGAATTTCTGCTACGTTCCCCAACACCACTTTCATTCATGCGTTCTGCTTTCTTCCTCTGACCAACCAGCTAACCAAGATCTGCAAAAAGGAATAAAATTGTAAAGCAATTTAGCATAGTAACGCAGCACTTATATATTATATATTGGCGAAAACATGTGATCATCTGCCCAGCAAATACCTTTCATTGAGTTAGTTATTATTACACGTGCATTGTTCCATTCACTCGGCAATAAATGGATGATCTTTTCGATATAAAATGCTGGATGTGAACTACAAAGTGATCGAAGATCACATTAGATGGAGATATTGCTACTAACTCAGCAGCTGGAACTACCGCGAATACTAATATTAGCTTTGACACTTGTCTATAGCTAAGTAATGGGATCAAATTTGTCTTCTTTTAAAAAAACATGTAAGATCAGTTTCGTACTTTTTTGAATGAATTGGCAATGTTCCTCAATTAAATTCAGCATAAGGCCTTTAATTAAAGTTGGTCCCCAGTTCTTGTTTTATGGTCATTTTATTTGGACCAACACAAAAGCTTTGTGTGAGTTTAATAAAGAACTCTAAGCTAACTCAAGTTTACACATAAACTCAAAATTACAAGGAAAATGGAAAAATATAATGGTGCCATGTTCAAAAGGTTTCCTTTGCAAACTTAGCCGCTGCCAATGGTTATCCAACAACAAACTAAAAAGATAATATAATCATTAAATATTACTCCCTCCGTTCCTAAATATAAGTCTTTTTAGACATTTCAAATGGACTACAACATACGGATGTATATAGACATATTTTAGAGCGTAGATTCACTCATTTTGCTCCGTATGTAGTCATTTGTTGGAATCTCTAGAAAGACTTATATTTAGGTACGGAGGGAGTACTCTAGAAGGAATCTCGTTGCATGACAATTTGTACCATAAATCATGTTTACTACATAAGCAACTTTATATATACCATGTCCCAAATAAACTCTTGTAAATACACCAGAGGTCTTAGAACTTGCACGCGGCGGTCATTTTGGTGCACAAAGTTATAAAATACGTGTTTGTGGTTACTAAACTTGCGAGACTGTTCAAATACAGTCACTCTCTCTGTATGCAGGCGTATCCGTCGACGCCAGCATGGAACGGGCCCGCTGTTAATGACACATGGACGCATTTTTGCACAAAACCCGTTCTTCTCCTTCTTCTTTTCTATGCAAAATAAAAAATCAACCATCGATGGGACGAAAAGTTTAACTGCCAGCTCCCGAACCCCCGACCTAATGCTAGTACAATACAGGTCACACAAACTGCACCACACATCTGTAGACAGCTATTAAGGATAACTAAGATTAATGTACAAAAACGGAAGCGCTCATGGAACAGAAATGGGCTGTGGTCCAGCGACCCATTTTGCACTTGTTTATTTTTCAGAAATTTGTAGATAGTATGTAAATTCTAATGCCATTAATAAGAGAACTTTCAAATATTTTTCATGTATTATTCTAAAATAATACTTATGAATTATAAAAACGCTTGCATAATAATAACACCAATTGTTTTTAAAATATTCATAATAATAATATGTGCATTTTCTTAGAAATATTCATAATTAAAAAACAATCTGTATCATTACACCTATTCGTTTTATTTGAGAAATTCGTGGATCACAAAAAATTGTTCGTGTATTATTTTCAAATAATATTGTTTGTGCAATTCAAAATATGTACATGCATTAAAAAAACTACATGAAATTTATAAAAATGTTTAAACACTGAAAAATATTCGTGTAAATTAAGAAATGTACATTGCATTTAAAAAAATGTTGGCACATTTAAAAAAAATTGTGAATTTTACACAATGTACAATTATGTTCGCATGGTTCAAAAAACTGTTCGCGTAGTTTTTCTATTGCATGAACATATTTTGAATTACACGACCACTTTTTACAATGTTTAAACATTTTTTAAAATGGCACGTACTTACAGAGAACAAGAGTGATAAGAACATATACATTGTCTATCTCTAAATTACATCACATGTCGCAGTTGCTTGGCGGTTGGCTTATGCGCGAGTGAATCTCCATGTCACAGGTTCGAACCCACCGGTTGCACTTTGCATTCTTATTATTAGAAGACATAAATTTCTTCATTATTATTTTTTGGGTCCACCCTGATAGGATGTATAATATAGTCGTGCAAAGTAAACACATGATACTGTTGGCGTGGTGGTTGTTCAGTCGTGCCACTCAGCAGTACGTCCAAGGATGGAACCACGCCGCCCCACTATTTTTCTTATTTTAGGGGTTCCTATGTAAATAAAAAAAGAGCTGCGGGCTTCTCTACAAATCTATCATACAAGAGCAATTACGGTGGTTGAGAGCGGGCCCATGCCATGCTGGCGTTGACGGATACGCATGCATACGGTGAGAGTGACTGTATTTGAACGGCCTCGCAAGTTTAGTGACCACAAACACGTATTTTGCAACTTTGTGCACCAAAGTGACCGCCGCGCGCAAGTTTTAAGACCTCTGGTGTATTTACCTCTAAACTCGAGAATAATCAAATGGCGAGGTGAACAAGATCTCTAGCTCGTACCAAGAATTCAATGTTTTATGGGTATGTGCATCATTTGATGCACATGCTTTTACGAAAAGACGAAGTAATTCATTTATTTTGCATGTCAAACCGTTCAGCTGCTAATGTTTTATGTTAAGTACTTCCTCCGCCCGAAATTACTTGCCGCTCAAACGGCATTCATTTGAGCGACAAGTAATTCCAAACAGAGGAAGTAATAATTAGTTCTCCATCCAATTGAATTCAACAAAGCCTGGCAAAAATCTTATTTACCTTCTGATCAGTTGAGACTTGAGAGAGCCACAGGCTCCTTACCACGGAAGAGCACGATCCATGAATCTGCGCAGCAATCCCATCAACGAGATTAGTTGCTTGTCTTTGGAGCAAGCCATCTAATCTCTAAATGCATTTACTGCTGAAAAGCACAACCCACTACTTCTTCATATCCACATCGTTCATCTCCCTGTATCATTAATTAGCAGGCTTTCCGTCTTTGCTAAAGACAAGGTGCAGCATCTGCTGCTGATAGTGTAGTTCGACACCTACGCAAGAACACAGAAGCCACATACCGTCAGATCACAAGGCTCAGTGTGTGAAAAGAAGGTTTCAAATACCGTGTAATCGCAAACCATTCTTCATAAAACTGAAAACACACGGTACAGCTCGGTATGGAATAACACTTCTGCTCTTCCGGATCGTTTTCTTCACCACCGGTGTCTGCAAGCGACCTTCCCTTTTTTGCTTGTGGCTGGGTAGGCCACCTTCCTACCCAGGGACATGTTTTATGGTAAAAGGAGGAGCCTTTTGCCCTTTGCAGGTGAGCAGCGTCCGTGTACTATAGTGGCGGTGTGGGGTGGTCTCGGTGTGTATATAACAAGTCACAGTTGGGGGAATTATGATAGTGTAAATTACCTTGGGAGAAGAAAATGTTTTCTCTCGACTCGCCCGCTCTTTCCACCATCTTCCTCTTAGCAGATTGCCTATGCAAATTGTCAGTAGTGGCAAATATTGATTCAACGACATAAGTTATGACTATTGCTACATATGCAAAATAGGAGGCAGAAAAGTTACAGGATATGTCAAGGTAGAAACATAGGACATAGTAAGTATTTTCAGATCCGTGCATGTAATCCTTGAGAAGTTGAGGGAGGTATTCCAGTATCTCCCTAAATATAATTTCTTTGATGTCTTCTTTGGTAAACTTTCTTTGTTCAAACTCGAAATCATTTTTCAAGTTCACGAGCATGATGCTTCTCTCTCCACTTCCACGGGATCCTTAAAAAAGAGATAAACCATGAATGTATGACTTTGTAAAGTAAAAACAAATGACAACGAATTTGACTGATCACTCTGAATCCGACGGTGACAATCAAATGCGTACCATCGCGCACCTGCTTAACCCCCAAGCCTCGAGGGCCACCCTCATGTGTGTGTGTGCCGCTGCCCTGCTCCAAAGACTACTCTTTGCCGCTGCACCGAGGTCACACACAGCCATGCCACAGTACAACGCTGTGCTGAGGCTACACACATGACCATGCCACAGTACATCACTACCGTCTTGCTCTTTATGCTTTTTCCCCATGCAGTCCCAGCCTCCACCCCGCCTCCCCATCTACATAGCCACGACGGGGCCATACCAGCTCACGCCGACACCCACCCAGGGGCATCATGTACACTCGGATACCCTCTGACTACTGCAGATATAAGGATGAAAAACAGAAGTTCAGTTAGTGCCTTACTTCAAGAATATCAAGACCCTGCATTAGAGATCTATATATCTCAGTTTTGGTTGCAATCATCTTGACAATCAGAGAGACCACTCTGCCCCTCAACTAATTAATAGTACTGTTCTGTTTGACTCATCAACTTGAGCAAACACAAACACTTTTAGTCAAGGTACAGGCTACAATCGTCAGTACATCTAGGTAGCAGTCAAGGTACATGCTACAATCATCAGTACATCTAGGTAGCAGTCATATGAATATAAGCTCAGATGGAAACTTACGTGCTTCATCCTCTTCTTTTCAATCATCATCGTCATCAAACTCGATATACTGCAGAGTGAGAACATGTGAGTCAAACCTGACAATATTTTACCAACAAAATTATGCATGTGCACCCATTTCATAAGAATATGGGTTGTATGTCATAAAAATATATTATCGAAAAATTCTTTGAAATGTGCATCTAATGGCATATAACTCATATTTTGTTGGTATAATCAATTATCAAAGTTATTAAAAAATATGAAGTGGTCATTTATTAGTAGAAGGATGGAGTATTTACTTCAAAACTGAGATGGGGAATGACCGAAAAGCTTCATGTTTACCTTTTATTTAACGCTTATTTGCAGGAATCAGTATGGGGGATGTGGTGATTGTTGGAGCATCTCTTTTTCAGTTTCCCGCGCCAAGACCTAAAGAAAAAAATGCCGAGTGTGGGGGGCTGACCTTGCTGCTGCAGGCTAGCGTAGATCGAGGAGGCAGTGGCTGCGGGTTTGTAGTAAGACGTCAGGAGAGGGTGATGCCTGGGTCATTGGATGTCACCCCCAAGCATCGATCTCCCCTTCCTGCTTTTGATTGCCTCCTGATCTCACAAGAGCGGCTGGAAGGCACACGTGCCGCTAGGCTCATCTTCCTCGTCGCCCCATGTAGGAGATGAATACAACACCCATGGCCAGGATACGCGGACGCGGGCACCGGCTGCCCTACACGCGGGAAGATGGATAGTACCATGCCCCGACCTTGACGGCTCACCAGCGGCTCGGATCTGGAGCGGAGGCGTCGGCGAGTGAGGAGGCCACGACCATCGTGGCGTCGGCGGAGACCCATGGCGTGGGCTGCACATCAAGACATCGGCGACAGGGCGGGGGCGCGCTGCATTGGAGAGGTCGCGCGCGATTGGACGGGCACTGGTGAGCGTGAGGCCCTGGGTCGAGGAGATCAGGCGGCGCTCGAAGCCGCCTCCCCGCCATGGTGGGAGGTGCCATCTAGATCGGGGGAAAGAGAGGCGAGGGGATGGATGGGAGAAGGTGCGAGGCTAGGGATCGGAGAGAGGACGGCGGCGGCGACGGGAGGGGATCGAGAGGAAGGGCGTTCCTCCTGCGGGGTGGTTTTCTTGGGGTGCGTGCGTGGGGGTGGGGTGAGGTGGGGTGGGGAGGTGACGAAAAAACCAGCGAAAAAAAACGTACGAAAAAAACCGTCTCTGGTGGGACGAAAATTGACCGTCGGAGACTACCAGCTACTCCATTAAAAGTAGAGATTAAGTTCATAAGAACAGAGTAAGGATTTAAGTAAGATGACATGATGTAGAGGGATAAACTCATGCAATATGATATAAACCCCATCTTGTTACCCTCGATGGCAACAATACAATATGTGCCTTGCTGCCCCTACTGTCACTGGGAAAGGACACCGCAAGATTGAACCCAAAACTAAGCACTTCTCCCATGGCAAGAAAGATCAATCTAGTGGGCCAAACCAAAATGATAATTCGAAGAGACTTGCAAAGATAACCAATCATACATAAAAGAATTCAGAGAAGATTCAAATATTGTTCATAGATAAACTTGATCATAAACCCACAATTCATCGGTCTCAACAGACACACCGCAAAAGAAGATTACATCGAATAGATCTCCACAAGAGAGGGGGAGAACATTGTATTGAGATCCAAAAAGAGAGAAGTAGCCATCTAGCTAATAACTATGGACCCGAAGGTCTGAGGTAAACTACTCACACATCATCGGAGATGCTATGGCGTTGATGTAGAAGCCCTCCGTGATCGATGCCCCCTCCGGCAGAGCTCCGGAAAAGGCCCCAAGATGGGATCTCATGGGTACAGAAGGTTGCGGCGGTGGAATTAGGTTTTTGGCTCCGTATTTGATAGTTTGGGGGTACGTAGGTATATATAGGAGGAAGAAGTATGTCGGTGGAGCAACATGGGGCCCACGAGGGTGGAGGGCGCGCCCCCCTACCTCGTGCCTTCCTGGTTGATGTCTTGACGTAGGGTCCAAGTCCTCTGGATTACGTTCGTTCCGAAAATCACATTCCCGAAGGTTTCATTCCGTTTGGACTCCGTTTGATTTTTTTTCTGCGAAACTCAGAAATAGGCAAAAAACAGCAATTCTGGGCTAGGCCTCCGGTTAATAGGTTAGTCCCAAAAATAATATAAAAGTGTATAATAAAGCCCATTAATGTCCAAAACAGAATATAATATAGCATGGAACAATCAGAAATTATAGATACGTTGGAGACGTATCAAGCATCCCCAAGCTTAATTCCTGCTCGTCCTCGAGTAGGTAATGATAAAAACAGAATTTTTGATGTGGAATGCTACTTGGCATAATTTCAATGTAATTCTCTTAGTTGTGGTATGAATATTCAGATCCGAAAGATTTAAGACAAAAGTTTAATATTGACATAAAAATAATAATACTTCAAGCATACTAACTAAGCAATTATGTCTTCTCAAAATAACATGGCCAAAGAAAGTTATCCCTACAAAATCATATAGTCTGGCTATGCTCTATCTTCACCATACAAAGTATTTAAATCATGCACAACCCCGATGACAAGCCAAGCAATTGTTTCATACTTTTAATGTTCGCAAACTTTTTCAATCTTCACGCAATACATGAGCGCGAGCCATGGACATAGCACTATATGTGGAATAGAATGGTGGTTGTGGAGAAGAAAAAAAAGAAGAAGATAGTCTCACATCAACTAGGCGTATCAACGGGCTATGGAGATGCCCATTAATATATATCAATGTGAGTGAGTAGGGATTGCCATGCAACGAATGCACTTAGAGCTATAAGTATATAAAAGCTCAACAAAAGGAACTAAGTGGGCGTGCATCCAACTCGCTTGCTCATGAAGACCTAGGGCATTTTGAGGAAGCCCATCATTGGAATATACAAGCCAAGTTCTCTAATGAAAATTTCCCACTAGTATATGAAAGTGATATCACATGAGACTCTCTATCATGAAGATCATGGTGCTACTTTGAAGCACAAGTGTGGTAAAAGGATAGTAACATTGTCCCTTCTCTCTTTTTCTCTCATTTTTTATTTGGGCCTTTTCTCTTTTTTATGGCCTCTTCTTTTTTTAGTGCGGAGTCTCATCCCGACATGTGGGGGAATCATAGTCTCCATCATCCTTTCCTCACTTGGGACAATGCTCTAAAAATGATGATCATCACACTTTTATTTACTTACAACTCAACAATTACAACTCAATACTTAGAACAAAATATGACTCTATGTGAATGCCTCCGGCGGTGTACAGGGATATGCAATGAATCAAGAGTGACATGTATGAAAGAATTATGAACGATGACTTTGCCACAAATACAATGTCAACTACATGATCATGCGAAGCAATATGACAATGATGGAGCGTGTCACAGTAAACAAAACGGTGGTAAGTTGCATGGCAATATATCTCGGAATGGCTATGGAAATGCCATGATAGGTAGGTATGGTGGCTGTTTTGAGGAAGGTATATGGTGGGTGTATGATACCGGCGAAAAGTGCGCGGTATTAGAGAGGCTAGCAATGGTGGAAGGAAGAAAAGTGCGTATAATCCATGGACTCAACATTAGTCATAAAGAACTCATATACTTATTGCAAAAATCTACAAGTTATCAAAGCAAAGTATTATGCGCATGCTCTTAGGGGGATAGATTGGTAGGAAAAGACCATCGCTCGTCCCCGACCGCCACTCATAAGGAAGACAATCAATAAATAAATCATGCTCCGACTTCATCACATAACGGTTCACCATACGTGCATGCTATGGGAATCACAAACTTTAACACAAGTATTTCTCAAATTCAAAACTACTCAATTAGCATGACTCTAATACCACCATCTCCACATCTCAAAACAATTATCTAGTATCAAACTTCTCATAATATTCAACACACTCATAAGATTTTTTTTACTTACCTTGAATGCCTATCATAGTTAAAGCAAACTACCATGCTGTTTTGTAGGACTCTCAAATAATCTAAGTGAAGCATGAGAGAACAATAGTTTCTATAAAACAAATCCACCACCGTGCTCTAAAAGATATAAGTGAAGACTAGAGAAAAAACTATATAACTCAATAGTATTCTAATAAATTCCGAATCATGCGTGTCTCTCTCAAAAGGTGTGTACAACAAAGATGATTGTGGAAAAATAACAAATAAAGACTCAAATAATACAAGACGCTCCAAGCAAAACACATATCATGTGGTGAATGAAAATATAGCTCCAAGTAAAGTTACCGATGGAAGTAGACGAAAGAGGGGATGCCTTCCGAGGCATTCCCAAGCTTTGGCTTTTTGGTGTCCTTAGATTATCTTGGGGTGCCATGGGCATCCCCAAGCTTAGGCTCTTGCCACTCCTTGTTCCATAATCTATCAAATCTTTCACCCAAAACTTGAAAACTTCACAACACAAAACTCAGCAGAAAATCTCGTGAGCTCCGTTAGCGAAAGAAAAGAAAACACCACTTCAAGGTACTGTAATGAACTCATTCTTTATTTATATTGTTGTTAAACCTACTGTATTCCAACTTATCTATGGTTTATAAACTATTTTACTAGCCATAGATTCATCAAAATAAGCAAACAACACACGAAAAACAGAATCTGTCAAAAACAGAACAGTCTGTAGTAATCTGTAACTAACGCAAACTTCTGGAACTCCAAAAATTCAGCCAAAATAGGACAACCTAGACAATTTGTTTATTGATCAGCAGCAATTGGAATCAATATTTTATCACGTTCTGATGATTTTTAACAATTATTTTCGTGAACAGAAAGTTTCTGGAATTTTCAGCAAGATCAAATAACTATCATCCAAGAAGATCCTATAGGTTTAACTTGGCACAAACACTAATTAAAACATAAAAACACATCTAACCAGAGGCTAGATCAAATATTTATTCCTAAACAGAAGCAAAAAGCAAAAAACTAAAAATAAAATTGGGTTGCCTCGCAACAAGCGCTATCGTTTATCGCCCCTAGCTAGGCATAATAGCAAGGATAGATCTAGGTATTGCCATCTTTGGTAGGCAATCCATAAGTGGCTCTCATGATAGATTCATATGGTAATTTTATTTTCTTTCTAGGAAAATGTTCCATGCCTTTCCTTAACGGAAATTGGAATCTAATATTTCCTTCCTTCATATCAATAATTGCACCGATCGTTCTAAGGAAAGGTCTACCAAGAATAATAGGACATGAAGGATTGCAATCTATATCAAGAACAATAAAATCTGCGGGCACATAATTCCTATTTGCAATAATAAGAACATCATTAATTCTTCCCATAGGTTTCTTAATGGTGAAATCCGCAAGGTGCAGGTTTAAAGAGCAATCATTAAAATCACGGAAACCTAGCAAATCGCACAAAGTTTTTGGGATCGTGGAAACACTAGCACCCAAATCACATAAAGCATAGCACTCATGATCTTTAATTTTAATTTTAATAGTAGGTTCCCACTCATCATAAAGTTTTCTAGGGATAGAAACTTCCAACTCAAGTTTTTCTTCATAAGATTGCATCAAAGCATCAACGATATGTTTAGTAAAAGCTTTATGTTGGCTATAAGCATGTGAAGAATTTTGCACGGATTGCCACAAGGAAATACAATCTATCAAAGAGCAATTATCATAATTAAATTCCTTGAAATCCAAAATAGTGGATTCATTAATATCTAGAGTTTTGATCTCTTCAATCCCACTTTTACCAATTTTTGCATCAAGATCTAAAGACTCCAAATTTTTGGAACGCCTTCTAGGTAAAGGTGGATCATATTCAGTCCCATCATTATCAAGATTCCTATTGCAAAACAAAGATTTAATAGGGGACACATCAATAACTTTTAGATCTTCATCTTTATTTTCATAGAAATTAGAAGAACACGCTTTCACAAAGCAATCTTTCTTAGCACGCATCCTGGCGGTTCTTTCTTTGCACTCATCAATGGAAATTCTCACGGATTTGAGAGACTCATTGATATCATGCTTAGGTGGAATAGATATAAGTTTCAAAGAATCAACATCAATAGAAATTCTATCAACGTTCCTAGCCAATTCATCAACTTTAAGCAATTTTTCTTCAAGCAAAGCATTGAAATTCTTTTGTGAATTCATAAATTATTTAACACTAGTCTCAAATTCAGAAGGCATCTTATTAAAATTTCCATAAGAATTGTTGTAGGAATTACCATAATTATTAGAGGAATTACTAGGATAAGACTTGGGATTAAAGTTTCCTCTATACGCGTTGTTACCAAAATTATTCCTACCAACAAATTTCACATCCATAGATTCATTATTATTCTCAATCAAAGTAGAAAAAGGCATGTCAATAGGATCGGAAGAAACATTTTTACTAGCAAATAATTTCATAAGTTCATCCATCTTTCCACTCAAAACATTAATTTCTTCTATCGCATGCAATCTTTTATTAGTAGATCTTTCAGTGTGCCATTGAGAATAATTAACCATAATATTATCTAGGAGTTTAGTAGCTTCTCTAAAGTGATTTCCATGAAAGTGCCTCCCGCGGCCGAATCTAAAAGATTTCTAGAAGCAAAATTCAATCCGGCATAAATTTTTTGTATGATCATCCACAAATTCAAACCATGTGTAGGACAATTACGTATCATTAATTTCATCCTCTTCCAAGCTTGTGCAACATGTTCATGATCAAGTTGCTTAAATTTCATAATATCGTTCCTAAGAGAGATGATCTTAGCGGGAGGAAAATACTTAGAGATAAAAACATCTTTGCACTTATTCCAAGAATCAATACTATTTTTAGGCAAAAATGAAAACCAAGCTTTAGCACGATCTCTAAGCGAAAAAGGAAATAGCTTCAATTTAACAATATCATTATCCACATCTTTCTTCTTTTGCATATCACACAAATCAACGAAGCTATTTAGATGGGTAGCGACATCTTCACTAGGAAGGCCGACGAATTGATCTTTCATGACAAGATTCAACAAAGCAACATTGATTTCACAAGATTCAGTATCGGTAAGAGGAGCAATCGGAGTGCTAAGAAAATCATTATTGTTGGTATTGGTAAAGTCACACAACTTAGTATTATCTTGAGCCATCGTGACAAGCAAGCAATCTAACACACGAGCAAACAAGAAGCAAGCGAAAAAAGCGAACGGAAAAGAGAGGGCGAATAAAACGGCAAGGGTGAAGTGGGGGAGAGGAAAACAAGAGGCAAATGGCAAATAATGTAATGCGGGAGATAAGGGTTTGTGATGGGTACTTGGTATGTCTTGACTTGTGCGTAGACTTCCCAGCAACGGCGCCAGAAATCCTTCTTGCTACCTCTTGAGCACTGCGTTGGTTTTCCCTTGAAGAGGAAAGGGTGATGCAGCAAAGTAGCGTAAGTATTTCCCTCAGTTTTTGAGAATCAAGGTATCAATCCAGTAGGAGGCCACACACGAGTCCCTCGCACCTCCACAAACAAATAAATCCTCGCAACCAACGCAATAAAGGGGTTGTCAATCCCTTCACGATCACTTACGAGAGTGAGATCTGATAGATATGATAAGATAATATTTTTGGTATTTTTATGATAAAGATGCAAAGTAAAGAAAGCAAAATAAAGGTGACGCTAGAAATAAATTGTTGACGGGAGATTAATATGATGGAAAATAGACCCACGGCCCATAGGTTTCACAAGTGGCTTCTCTCAAGAGCATAAGTATTACGGTGGGTGAACAAATTACTGTTGAGCAATTGACAGAATTGAGCATAGTTATGAGAATATCTAGGTATGATCATGTATATAGGCATCACGTCCAAGACAAGTAGACCGACTCCTGCCTGCATCTACTACTATTACTCCACACATCGACTGCTATCCAGCATGCATCTAGAGTATTAAGTTCATAAGAACAGAGTGACGCTTTAAGTAAGATGACATGATGTAGAGGGATAAACTCATGCAATATGATATAAACCCCATCTTGTTATCCTCGATGGCAACAATACAATACATGCCTTGCTGCCCCTACTGTCACTGGGAAAGGACACCGCAAGATTGAACCCGAAGCTAAGCACTTCTCCCATGGCAAGAAAGATCAATCTAGTAGGCCAAACCACACCGATAATTCAAAGAGACTTGCAAAGATAACCAATCATACATAAAAGAATTCAGAGAAGATTCAAATATTGTTCATAGATAAACTTAATCATAAACCCACAATTCATCGGTCTCAACAAACACACCGCAAAAGAAGATTACATCGAATAGATCTCCACAAGAGAGGGGGAGAACATTGTATTGAGATCCAAAAAGAGAGAAGAAGCCATCTAGCTAATAACTATGGACCCGAAGGTCTGAGGTAAACTACTCACACATCATCGGAGAGGCTATGGCATTGATGTAGAAACTCTCCGTGATTGATGCCCCCTCCGGCGGAGCTCCGGAAAAGGCCCCAAGATGGGATCTCACGGGTATAGAAGGTTGCGGCGGTGGAATTAGGTTTTTGGCTCCATATCTGGTAGTTTGGGGGTACGTAGGTATATATAGGAGGAAGAAGTACGTCGGTGGAGCAACATGGGGCCCACGAGGGTGGAGGGCGCGCCCAGGGGGTAGGCGCGCCCCCCTACCTCGTGCCTTCCTGGTTGATGTCTTGACGTAGGGTCCAAGTCCTCTGGATCACGTTCATTCCGAAAATCACGTTCCCGAAGGTTTCATTCCGTTTGGACTCCGTTTGATATTCTTTTTCTGCGGAACTCAGAAATAGGCAAAAAACAGGAATTCTGGGCTGGGCCTCCGGTTAATAGGTTAGTCCCAAAAATAATATAAAAGTGTATAATAAAGCCCATTAATGTCCAAAACAGAATATAATATAGCATGGAACAATAAAAAATTATAGATACGTTGGAGACGTATCAATTATGCGTGAGAGTTACAGGGGGTGCGAACCCTTGTGCCAGTGGAGGGGGTGGCTTATATAGAGTACGCCAGGACCCCTGCCATCCCACGTTACACAGGGTTCAATGTACATTAAGACCGGGCGTTTCTGGTAATGCCAGCTATAAAGAGATATAAATGATCTTAAAGACTGCGGAGTGAACGCCTGACCGTTGCCATCCTGTGTGTCTTTAGGTCTTCCTTACTCCGAGTGGTTTCTAGTACGGTCGAGTGACTTCTTCTTGGTCGAATGGAATTGGGGTATCCGAGCGAGGTTGAAGGTCGAGTGGATTGCACTCCTTGGTGAACTCAGTCGGTTTCTTCTCTTGTGTTTTGAATGTCTTCGACTCTAGGGCAGTGCCCTTGGGTAGGGTGTCTAGGTCAGGCCTATGACCCTACCCTAGGTACATGTCATCGTCATTAGCCCCCGAATGGATTGAGGTCCGAGTGAAGAAAGAGCTAAAACTGACTCCGACTCGAGTCCGTACTTCGGAGGTATATCATCTGAGTTTGTGAATCATGTTGAAGATTCAATCTTGTTTCACTCGCCTCGATCGATTCAGAGGTCGTCGAGTGAACTCAACTGATAATCTTCGAGTGTTGATATGGTACGAAATCTTCGGCGCGATTGATTACGCGGTTCCCGGATCTCACAGGATTCAAAATTTCGGGGAAGCACACGGGACGGAGTGCGCTGCAGTAAACAAAGTGGATAGACAGGGGCACCTCGATTCTTGTGCCACCTTTTTCGCCACATATCGGGCGCGCGACTATTGTGGGATTTGATAGAATCACGTGGGCCCACGAGTCAGCCACTCGGACGCAGGCCCATAAAAGGCGTCGAGGTGATGTATTTGCATAGTGCGCCTTTTTCCTCTTCTTCCTCCTCTGCTTCTCCACCGCGTCCTCCCCCATCCTCGTTGCCACTGCTCCGCCCGTGCGCAACCCGCCGCAATGGGAAAGGACAAGACGGTAGCCCTGGAGCGGGCGAAGAAGGCGACGGCGACGGTGAAGGGCAAGAAGACGAATCGGGGGTCATCGTTGAGGTCCGGATTGCTGCCTAGCTGGATCCAGGGGGATTGGATTCGGTCCATGATCCAGAAGGAAGATCTAGAGGATCTGGTCGGCGCGGGCTTGATTTCCCACAACTCCAGGAGATTGACGGGGAACGAGACCGAGCCGCGGCCGCAAGAGGGTGAGTGCATTCTCCTTGCGACCCACGTTGACCGTGGCTTCACTCTACCTCCACATCCCTTCTTCCGTGGTTTCTTGAACTTCTTTGGTGCCCAACTTCATCATTTCTCCCCCAACACAATCACACACCTTGCTGCATACATCTCTTTGTGCGAAAACTTCTTGGGGTGTCGACCGCATTGGGGTTTGTTCAAGCACATCTTTACTTGCCGCTCCCAAACTATGAAGAAGGCCAGTCCAACTGATCAAAAGACGCATGTGATCCAAATGTGTGGGGGTTTAGGAATTCAGACGAGGGGTAGGAGTACTTTTCCAGCCATGACTCTTCCCAACTCAGTTAGAGGATGGCAATCGACCTGGTTCTACTGCCAGGATGTTCCGACTCCTAGTCAGTCGACCGGTATTCCCCCCTTCACCATGGATCGAGTCCACCAACCCTCTTCATTGATCATGACTCCAGCAGAGAAAGTAGAAGTGTCCATGTTAGTTGACCGGGTGGTTCAATTGGTCCGTGACGGTGTGACTGGCATGGATTTTTAGAGGTGTTTCTCAGTAGACGCATCCAGCCGCTCCAAGCTCGTGATCATCCACTGTGGATTTACTCGGGCACCAATGACACCACTCGGGTCCACCCAGAGGAGGTCACCGAGGAGATGGTGGAACAGTGGCTGCAGAGCATCACTGGAAACAAAGACAACCCCAGGGTTTCTAGGAGAGTTGTGCCACTCGACGCCAACAATGAGCCTGACAAGGTCTGATCTTTGTTATCAAATGTTTTCTTATTCCGATTCGACACTGTCCTTGAATCTGATTGATGCTTGTTCAACCCCTTGTCTTGCAGATTTATACTGAGATGTACTCAATGCCAAACGAAGAGCAAATCCAGGAAGGAGCGGAGAGTGGAGGCGATAGTGCCGACTGGAAATCCGATGACGAAAGTGACGAAGAAAATGAGGACTCAAGCAGTAGTGAGGAAGTCGACTCACCGCCTCATTCTGAAAGACGCTCCAAGCAGACACACGACCCAGCGGGTGGACGTGGCAAAGCGGTTGCATCAAGTACGCAGGCCCCAAAGCGCACTCGGACATCCACTCCCGATCCAACAGAGAAGGCCCCGAAGCAGCCCAAGGTTGCGCCTTCAAAGCCTCGTAAGGCCCTGCCTAAGATCAAGGTGGCCGTTCCCGTTGGCTCCGCGTAAGTGCTTCTCTTCCTTGTTTTTCCTTTGCTTGAGAATTCCCAAGTTTGTTGCCGACTCACTTATCTGTTTGACCGAGTGAATTCTAAAACTTTCAGTGCTGCTACTTCTGGGACCTCCATGGACATTTACAAGAATGAGGATGATGAGGAAACTGAAGACGCGACCACTTCCAAAGCGGGTACGACTCTGCCATCTCGCCTCCATTTTGTCAATTGAACTGTAGGTCGACCGAACTCTTACGGTTGAGTCTTTTGCAGCGCCGCAAAATGTTATTGAACTTCCAAACGACGATGAAGACATGCCTCAGAAGACCATGGGAAGAAAGGGCAGGACTTCGAGCAGGAGGGTCTCTGCCAGTAAGGTACTTCAGTCGACACAAGTGCCAGAACCAGTGATCCAGCAATCCGGAGATCCAGTTCAGGCTTTCGTTTCTTTTGCTGTTCCTATGTCGACTGCCCAAGTCCTTGCTCCATCCGTGCAACTTCATGCCTCAGATCCCTTGGCTGCTCCGGCTGTTCCACCAACTCCACTCTTTGTCACCCATCATGTCCCAGAGGACCGAGTGGGCGCTGCTAAGGAAGCTATACGCCAAGCAGGCCTTATGATGGAGCAAATGAAGGTGGTGTACAAAGCTAGCAAGGCTGCCTATGATGCCAGCTCTGCTCTCCAAACCAATGTCTAGGTGAGTTGATTTCTGACTGATCTTTGCTCTGTTATGATATGGTACTTGAAAACTGTTGGTTTATTATTCGTAAGATGTCCGTGGATGAGCGTTTTGAAACCTTTAATGTGCATCTATCATAAATCTGTACCTCACATCCGTTCACCCAATGGGTGCTTTAACTTTTGATGAATAGTTCTTCCACTTGAGTCGACTAGGTCGCGTCAAGTGTATCCTTGAATCAGTGGGGGCACGCAGAGTGCACCCACTGGGTGTAGTTCCCGAGACCGCCGTCGAATGTTTGGTTCAGCGGGGGTCTTAGTAAAATGTCTCTTTATAATTTTTCCACTCGGTCTAGACAGGTCTTGCCGAGTGGGATCCGGACCAGTGGGGGCACGGCAAGTGCACCCCCTGGGTGTAGTCCCCGAGACCGCGGTCGACTACGGGCAGTCGGTGGTGGTCTGAGAGTAATCATTGCTATTTTTTTGACTTGTACTGGGCGGACCAAGTCGAGTGTATCCTTGAACCAGTGGGGGCACGCCAAGTGCACCCACTGGGTGTAGTCCCCGAGACTACTGTTGGATGTTTTGATTCGGCAGTAGTCTTAGAACTCTTTTTGCCGTTAGGACTTGAACTTGAATCTTATCGCTCGGAAGCAATCGATTTTTGTTCCTGTCGACTGACGTGTCTGATTGCAGAAATCTTGTGAGCTCGGGGCTCAATTTGCTGAACTGGAGCAGAAGCAGATCCAGCTCAACCTCGAGCTGGAATTGGCCAAGCAGAATTTGCAGAAAGCCAAGGATGAAGCAGCTGCCATGGCAGGTAACAACTTGTCGACTGTTTGTTTTGCCAGCTTTACTTTTCGCCTTTTGAACCGAGTGACTCCACTCGAACAGATGTGCGTAGTGAAAACAGACAACTACAAGCTCATCTGAAGAATGTTATTTCTCTAGACAAAATGAAGCAGGCTCTGGAGCAGAAGGACCTCGACCTCGCAGCGGCTCAGAAGACGGCGCGGGAGAAAACTAAACTTGCTAACAAGAAGCTGGCTTCAGTCGGCAAGTTGGAAGAGGAAAACGCCAAGCTCAAGACTGCCGTTGGTGAAGCAAACAAGGAAGTTGTGCAGCTGAAGAAGGACAAGGTGGCTCTGACTGACAAGGTTGCGGATCTCACTCGGAAGAGGGATGAACTGGAGGCTTATCTGGGAGGACTCACCAAGAAGATGTTCCTTATGCTTGAAGGTACTTTTCCTTTACCACTGTCGACTCACCATTTTTCTGTGTGTGCAGAGTTCTGTCGAAACTTCGAAGAAGAGACTGGGCGGATCTAGACGAATCTGGACCCTATTAACTCCCCCGTCAAGGATGAACCTGCGATGAACATGCTGCGACTGGAATCCCACCTCGCCAGCGTTACCGACTATCTTTCTTGACTGAAGGCAGCGGTATCGCGGATTGACAAGGAGCTCTGGCCAGGTATGACACTCTAGAATGACCTCGAGTCCCTGATGACTCGACTCGACGAGATCCCTTGTCGAGTGCAGGCGTGGAAGAAGTCGCCTTCTCGGTGCGGTGCTGACGTGGCTCTGTCTCTGGTCCGCGTTCATTGCAGAAGCTGGCGGCAATCAAGGTTGCCAATACCAAGAGGCTTCAATTCCAGTCCTTCATGGAGACCTTCATCGACGCTGCCACTCGTATTGCTGATGGAATCGACCTGGATGAGTTCGTCGAGCCAGCTAGCCCTCCTCCTGCCGAGTGAACAAACTTTAAGCCTCACTTTTATTTGCCTCGGAATGCCGTTTGTGGTTCTGAGCTTTGCTGGATTTATCCAAACTTGGTTTTTCTTTGAATATGGCTTCTTTGTCTTTACCACTTTCAAATCTCTGAACTCCGAGTGGAACTTAATTCTTCACTCGGAACAGTCGTTGTACTTGTGGTGCAATTCCGACGAGAGGACCGTGGACATGAGCACAAGGTGTTGCACACGATCTGCACCTCGTCGTCCTTGTGGATCGGGATGGAGCAGACGTTGTACTTGTGACTCAGCTCCGTCGAGAGGGCCGTGGACATGAGCACTAGGTGCTGCACACGACCTGCACCTTGTAGTCCTTGCGGATCGGGATGGAGCAGACGTTGTACTTGTAACTCAGCTCGTGTCGAGAGGGCCATGGACATGAGAACTAGGTGCTGCACACGACCTGTACCTTGTCGTCCTTGTGGATCAGGACGGAGCAGAGGTCGTACTTGTGATCCGGCTCTGTTGGAGCGGTTTTTAACTTAGGAGAGTACGGGGTCGCAGCTAAGCCCCCGAGTGAGAGGGTTGCTCTTTGCTCGGGGTAGTTTTTAACTTAGGCGAGTACGGGGTCACAGCTAAGCCCCCGAGTGAGAGGGTTGCTCTTCACTCGGAGTGTTTTTGAAACTTAGGCGAATCGGGTTTGCGGCTAAGCCCCGAGTGAGAGGGTTGCTCTTCACTCGGAGTGGTTTTTAACTTAGGCGAGTACAGGGGTGCAGCTAAGCCCCCGAGTGAGAGGGTTGCTCTTCACTCGGAGTGGTATTTAACTTAGGCGAGTACAAGGTCACAGCTAAGCCCCCGAGTGAGAGGGTTGCTCTTCACTCAGAGTGTTTTTGAAACTTAGGCGAATCGGGTTCGCGGCTAAGTGATACGTCTCCGTCGTATCTACTTTTCCAAACACTTTTGCCCTTATTTTGGACTCTAACTTGCATGATTTGAATGGAACTAACCCGGACTGACGCTGTTTTCAGCAGACTTTCCATGGTGTTATTTATGTGCAGAAACAAAAGTTCTCGGAATGACCTGAAACTCCACGGAACGTCTATTTGGAAATAATAAAAAATCCTTTCAAAAGATGAAGACCAGGGGGCCCACACCCTGTCCACGAGGGTGGGGGGCGCGCCCCCTACCTCGTGGCCCCCCTGGAGCTCCTCTGACCTCAACTCCAACTCTATATATTTGCTTTCGGGGAGAAAAAAACCAGAGAGAAGAATTCATCACGTTTTACGATACGGAGCCGCCGCCAAGCCCTAAAACCTCTCGGGAGGGCTGATCTGGAGTCCGTTCGGGGCTCCGGAGAGGGGGATTCGTCCCCATCGTCATCATCAACCATCCTCCATCACCAATTTCATGATGCTCACCGCCATGCGTGAGTAATTCCATCGTAGGCTTGCTGGATGGTGATGGGTTGGATGAGATCTATCATGTAATCGAGTTAGTTTTGTTAGGGTTTGATCCCTAGTATCCACTATGTTCTGAGATTGATGTTGCTATGACTTTGCTATGCTTAATGCTTGTCACTAGGGCCCGAGTGCCATGATTTCAGATCTGAACCTATTATGTTTTCATGAATATATGTGAGTTCTTGATCCTATCTTGCAAGTCTATAGTCACCTACTATGTGTTATGATCCGGCAACCCCGAAGTGACAATAATCGGGACCACTCCCGATGATGACCATAGTTTGAGGAGTTCATGTATTCACTATGTGCTAATGCTTTGTTCCGGTACTCTATTAAAAGGAAGCCTTAATATCCCTTAGTTTCCATTAGGACCCCGCTGCCACGGGAGGGTAGGACAAAAGATGTCATGCAAGTTCTTTTCCATAAGCACGTATGACTATATCGGAATACATGCCTACATTACATTGATGAACTGGAGCTAGTTCTGTGTCACCCTATGTTATGATTGTTACATGATGAACCGCATCCGACATAATTGTCCATTAGTGATCCAATGCCTACGAGCTTTTCCCATATTGTTCTTCGCTTATTTACTTTTCCGTTGCTACTGTTACAATCACTACAAAACACCAAAAATATTACTTTTGCTTCCGTTACTTTTGTTACCGTTACCACTACTATCATATTACTTTGCTACTAAATACTTTGCTGCAGATATTAAGTTATCCAGGTGTGGTTGAATTGACAACTCAACTGCTAATACTTGAGAATATTCTTTGGCTCCCCTTGTGTCGAATCAATAAATTTGGGTTGAATACTCTACCCTTGAAAACTGTTGCGATCCCCTATACTTGTGGGTTATCAAGACTATTTTCTGGCGCCGTTGCCGGGGAGCATAGCTCTATTCTTTGAGTCACTTGGGATTTATATCTGCTGGTCACTATGAAGAACTTGAAAGACGCTAAGACAACAATTTATCCCTTAACTACGAGGGGAGGTAAGGAACTGCCATCTAGCTCTGCACTTGATTCACCTTCTGTTTTGAGTAAGCTTGCGACACCTAAACTTGCTTCTGCTATTCGTTCTAATATGTCGCATGTTATTGATGATGCCACTTCTGCTATGCATGATACTTATGATGAAACTACTTCTATGCTTGATACTACTGTGCCCCTTAGTGAATTTCTTGATGAACAAATTGCTAGGGCTAGAGAGAAAGAAATTATTGAAACTGATTATATTGATGAAAGTGATGATGAAGACTTGCCTGTTATTCCTGAGGGTTATGTTTTTGATAAAGAAGCTTCTTTAGCTATTTTAGCTTGCAAAGATAGATATGAAATCAAGAGGTTATTAGCTAAATGGAATCAACAATCTCTTAATGATAGAATGAAACCTGACCCTACTTTTGCAACTTCACCTATCTGTGTTACCGATAAGGATTATGAATTCTCTGTTGATCCTGATATAATTACTTTGGTTGAATCTGATCCTTTTTATGGCTATGAATCTGAAACTGTTGTGGCACATCTTACTAAATTAAATGATATAGCCACCCTCTTTACTAATGATGAGAGATCTCGCTACTTCTATATCCTTAAAATATTTCCGTTCTCATTAAAGGGTGATGCTAAGGTATGGTTTAATTCTCTTGATCCTAGTTGTGTGCGTAGTCCCCAGGATATGATTTATTACTTCTCTGCTAAATATTTCCCTGCTCATAAGAAACAAGCTGCTTTGAGGGAAATATACAACTTTGTGCAAATTGAAGAAGAGAGTCTCCCACAAGCTTGGGGGAGGCTTCTCAAGTTACTTAATGCTTTGCCTGATCATCCTCTTAAGAAAAATGAAATACTTGATATCTTTTATAATGGACTAACCGATGCTTCCAGAGATTACCTGAATAGTTGCGCTGGTTCTGTTTTCAGGGAGAGAACACCGGATGAAGCTGAAATTCTATTGAATAATATGTTGACAAATGAAAATAATTGGACACTTCCTGAGCCAGCTCCTGAGCCAATTCCTGAGCCTATTCCTGAACCAACTCCAAAGAAGAGAGGTGTTCTATTTCTCAGTCCTGAAGATATGCACGAGGCAAAGAAATCTATGAAAGAAAAAGGTATTAAAGCTGAAGATGTTAAGAATTTACCTCCTATCGAAGACATACATGGTCTTAATCTACCGCCTGTTGAAGAAACATATGATCTTAATCCATCACCTATTGAAGAACCTCATGGTCTTGATAACCCGACACAGGTAGTAAAGGTAAATTCTCTCTATAGATATGATAAAGCTGAAATCCCTCCTTCTAAAATTGCTAGCCAATGCTTGGATGAGTTTGATAACTTTATGGTTAAGCAAGAAGATTTCAATGCTTATTTTGGTAGACAATTAAAACAAAATGCTTATATGATTGAACACTTGGGTGATTATATGGCTAATGTTAGAGGTGAACTTAAACTCATTAGTAAACATGCTTCTATGGTTACCACTCAAGTAGAACAAGTACTTAAAGCTCAAAATGATTTGCTCAATGAAATGAATAGTAAGAAAAATGATTATGCTGTTAGAGTGGCTACTAGAACTGGTAGAATGACTCAGGAACCTTTGTATCCTGAAGGCCACCCTAAGAGAATTGAGCAAGATTCTCAGAGAAATAATATTGATGCACCTAGCTCTTCTAAAAAGATAAAAAGAAAAATGATATGACTTTGCATGCTTCTAGTGAACCTGTTGCTGAACCACCTGAGAATCCAAATGATATCTCTATTTCTGATGCTGAAACACAATCTGGTAATGAACATGAACCTAGTGAAAATGTTAATGAAGATGTTCATGAAAATGCTCAACCTAGTAATGATAATGATGTAGAAATTGAACCCGCTATTGATCTTGATAACCCACAATCAAAGATTCAACGTTATGATAAGAGAGACTTTGTTGCTAGGAAACACGATAAAGAAAGAGAACCATGGGTTCAGAAACCCATGCCTTTTCCTCCCAAACCATCCAAGAAAAAGGATGATGAGGATTTTGAGCGCTTTGCTAAAATGATTAGACCTATCTTTTTGCGTATGCGATTAACTGATATGCTCAAAATGAATCCTTATGCTAAGTATATGAAAGAAATTGTCACTAATAAAAGAAAGATACCGGAAGCTGAGATTTCCACCATGCTTGCTAATTATACTTTTAAAGGTGGGATACCAAAGAAACTTGGAGAATCAGGGGTACCCACTATACCATGCTCCATTAAAAGAAACTATGTTAAAACTGCTTTATGTGATCTTGGAGCCGGTGTTAGTGTTATGCCTCTCTCTTTATATCGTAGACTTGATTTGAATAGGTTGACACCTACTGAAATATCTTTGCAAATGGCCGATAAATCAACTGCTATACCTGTCGGTATTTGTGAGGATGTGCCTATTGTGGTTGCAAACATCACTATTTTAACGGACTTTGTTATTCTTGATATTCCCGAGGACGATAGTATGTCTATTATTCTTGGAAGACCCTTTTTGAATACTGCAGGGGCTGTTATTGATTGCAACAAAGGCAATGACACTTTTCATGTTAATGGTAATGAGCATACGGTACACTTTCCGAGGAAACAACCTCAAGTCCACAGTATCAACTCTATTAGAAAAATTCCATCGATTATATTTGGAGATTTTGAATTTCCTCTTCCTACTGTCAAGAAGAAATATGATATTCTTATTATTGGGAATGTGCATATCCCCGTTGAGGTAACATAGTGTTATTCGAAATTTCTCTGGTTCCATGATTATTCAGAATGAGTTTGTTAACAAGACTTGATCAACCTTGTTAAGTGGATTCTTTTTGATGAGCATGAGATGGATGAAACTAGAAGGCACAACCTTCTGTACCCTCCTTCTACTTTCTGTTATTTAGTTGAAATAAAGTAAAAATAGTATTTTTCTGTCTGTTTTCTGATTTATCTGTGCAATATAAAAATACCCCGAAAATAAAAGTTCTCCAAATGCCCTAAAAATGGAATATGATTTTTTCTAGAATATTTGAGAATTTCTGGCACTGAGAACACAGCAGGAGGGGCAAGCACCTGGCCACGAGGGTGGAGGGCGCGCCCTACCCCCCAAGGCGCGCCCCCTGCCTCGTGGGCCCATGGTGGCCCCCCTCCACTTATTCCTGCACCCATACACTCCTTCTTCCTCCCACAAACACCAATATCCAGCTCAAGCACGAGTTCTAGCTCACTTTGCTGCGATTTTCGATCTCCTTGCTCAAAGCACCTCTCACAAAACTAGTTTGGGGGATTGTTCCTTGGTATGTGACTCCTCCATTGGTCCAATTAGTTTTTGTTCTAGTGCTCTATTCATTGCAAATTTGTGCTGCCTAGGTGACCATGTTCTTGAGTTTGCATGTCAAATTTATATGGTTTCAAGTAGTTCTAATGCATGATATAGTCTCTAGGCACTTGTAGGAATAGTTGCTATCAATTTTATTGAGCTTGGTTCACTTTTGTTTGTAGTTACTAAAAATTTCAGAAATTTTGCAGAGGAAGAAATATGCTTAGGAAAATGTTCCAAGGTGGTTCTTCAAGGAAGCAAGGACCCAGGCTTGCAATGCGTGATGCTGACGACGAGCCACCAAGGGACGCTCTAGTGCGGCCTTGTGAGTGGCCTTCGTCGAGCGGGAATCAAGGAAGAATTTAACGCATATTTGCGTAACGCTGATCTTGTGAGCTTTGAGGCAGAGAAGTGCAGCCAATACCATCATCTCACTAGTTCATTTGTGAGGAGGTTTGAATTTTCATCTTCACGTAATTCCCCAACTGTCCTATTTGATCTTTATGAAAAATCTTATACCATGGACTTAGAGGATTTTACTACTGCTTGCAAACTTCCACAATGGGGTAGTGCTAGTGAACCCCGTAAATCTGAATTTAGAAATTTTCTTGCTAGTATAACTGTGGGGGAATCTAGAGATATAACACTAGCTACCATAGGGAGCATTCATTTTCCTGCTATACATTATTTTGCTCTCTTCATAGGTAGGTGCATAAATGGTAAAGATGAAGCATGTCATATGTGTGTCCCTGACCTTAGTATTCTTAGGAGTGCTGTGTTAGGAGACAAATCTTATAATTTGGGAGCCATTGTTGCACGTAGGTTGCATCATAATAGATTTAATGAAGATTTCATTGGAGGAATTTATGCAACCCGCTTAGCTGATTTTCTTGGTGTGGACATTTATGAGGATGATGTTGAGTTGCCTCCTACTTATTTAGACTATAATGCTATGGTCCACCACCAGTTTGTCGAGAGGAATGAATCACCTCTCCGGTATCGCTTAATTTTTGACAGACGTCGCGCTGTCCGTATTACTCTCCCTGCTCCTGCCTTCTTTGATTATCAGGCAAAAGGAAGATATTTTATTACCAGAGAGGAGGCAGATGAGTACGAGAGGAGGGCGGAGGCAGCTCGCCGCCACGCTGCAGCTCAGGAGGCGATAATTGCTGCATCTCAGTACGACCCCAGCTACACCTACGAATATCCGCCAGGCCATCCTTGGCAATAAACCAACTTAGGCCAAAAGCCTAAGCTTGGGGGAGTACGTATTTCCCACCGACATTACATTTATGTTTACACACACCCATTGCTAGATGTCAGTGCTCATACTCTTTCACTGTAATATCCATGCTAGTTTATTTTCTTTTTCTTGCTTTCTTCTTGTGTGTTTGTTAAACCTTAAGAAAAACCAAAAAAATAGTAGTAACTTTTAGTTAGTTCACTTTTCTTGCTGTAGTAGTAATAATTAAAAAGAAAACCCAAAAAGATTTCCCGTTCTTCTTTTGCTTGTTGGGAGCTTTCCCGTGTAAATAGTTTTTATTTCTTTTCTTTTCTTTGGGGGTCGATAGGAGAAGACCATGATTAAATTGTTGAAGTGGCTCTTATATGTATTATTGTTGATTTAACCAAAAGCCCATATTGCCTTGTCTTCTCCTGTTTATTGAATGCTCGCAGATTCTAGCTTAGTCCAATGCACGTGCACTCTTATTATTATTCACATCGTTCGGTCGTGCAAGTGAAAGGCAATTATGATGATATATGATGGACTGACTGAGATGAGAAAAGCTGGTATGAACTCGACCTCTCTTGTTTTTGTAAATATGATGAGTTCATCGTTCCTGATTCAGCTTATTATGAATAAACATATTTGCAATGACAATTAGAGATCATAGTTGCTCATGCCATGCTTGATTAGCTATGAGTTATAATGGTTTACCTTGCATGCCAACATGCTATTAAAATGGTTGTGATGTGGTATGATGGGGTGGTATCCTCCTTTGAATGATTTAAGTGACTTGACTTGGCACATGTTCACACATGTAGTTGAAACAAAATTAACATAGCCTTCACGATATTTATGTTCATGGTGGATTATATCCTACTCATGCTTGCATCCAATGTTTATTAATTTTAATGCATGTTCATGACTGTTGTTGCTCTCTAGTTGGTCGCTTCCCAGTCTTTTGCTAGCCTTCACTTGTACTAAGTGGGAATACTGCTTGTGCATCCAATCCCTTAAACCCCAAAGTTATTACATATGAGTCCACTATACCTTCCTATATGCGGTATCTACCTGCCGTTCCAAGTAAATTTGTATCTGCCAAACTCTAAACCTTCAAATAAACATTCTGTTTTGTATGCTCGAATAGCTCATGTATCAACTAGGGCTGCCCTTATCTTCCATGTTAGGCGGGTTATTCTCAAGAGGAGTGGACTCCGCTCCTCACTCACAAGAAAATGGCTGGTCACCGGGATGCCCAGTCCCATGCTTTATGTAAACTAAATCAAAATAATTGCAAACAAAACTCCCCCTGGGACTGTTGCTAGTTGGAGACACTCGTTGTTTCGAGCAAGTCATGGATTGATGCTTGTTGGTGGAGGGGGAGTATAAACTTTACCATTCTGTTTGGGAACCGCCTATAATGTGTGTAGCATGGAAGATATCGCCATCTCTTGGTTGTTATGTTGACAATGAATGTATGCCGCTCAAAATATTATTTATCTCTATTTCAAAACCGAGCTCTGGCACCTCTACAAATCCCTGCTTCCCTCTGTGAAGGGCCTATCTATTTACTTTTATGTTGAGTCATCACCCTCTTATTAAAAAGCACTAGCTGGCGAGCGCAGCTATCATTTGCATTCATTACTATTAATTTATATTGGGTATGACTATGATTGGATCTCTTTTACCATGAATTACAATGTCTAGTCAGTCCTTGATCTTTAAAGGTGCTCTGCATTTATGTTTTGCGGTCTCAGAAAGGGCTAGCGAGATACCATCTTGTTATGTCATATTATGATTGTTTTGAGAAAGTGTTGTCATCCGAGATTTATTATTATTGCTCGCTAGTTGATTATGCCATTGATATGAGTAAACATGAGACCTAAGAGTTATTGTGAATGTGGTTAGTCATAATCTTTGCTGAAAACTTGAATGCTGGCTTTACATATTTACAACAACAAGAGCAAATAGAGTTTGTAAAAGTTTTTCTTTATCACTTTCAGTTTATCAACTGAATTGCTTGAGGACAAGCAAAGGTTTAAGCTTGGAGGAGTTGATACGTCTCCGTCGTATCTACTTTTCCAAACACTTTTGCCCTTGTTTTGGACTCTAACTTGCATGATTTGAATGGAACTAACCCGGACTGACGCTGTTTTCAGCAGACTTTCCATGGTGTTATTTATGTGCAGAAACAAAAGTTCTCGGAATGACCTGAAACTCCACGGAACGTGTATTTGGAAATAATAAAAAATCCTTGCAAAAGATGAAGACCAGGGGGCCCACACCCTGTCCACGAGGGTGGGGGGCGCGCCCTCCCCCCTAGGGGGCGCCCCCTACCTCGTGGGCCCCCTGGAGCTCCTCTGACCTCAACTCCAACTCTATATATTTGCTTTCGGGGAGAAAAAAACCAGAGAGAAGAATTCATCGCGTTTTATGATACAGAGCCGCCGCCAAGCCCTAAAACCTCTCGGGAGAGCTGATCTGGAGTCCGTTCGGGGCTCCGGAGAGGGGGATTCGTCGCCATCGTCATCATCAACCATCCTCCATCACTAATTTCATGATGCTCACCGCCGTGCGTGAGTAATTCCATCGTAGGCTTGCTGGACGGTGATGGGTTGGATGAGATCTATCATGTAATCGAGTTAGTTTTGTTAGGGTTTGATCCCTAGTATCCACTATGTTCTGAGATTGATGTTGCTATGACTTTGCTATGCTTAATGCTTGTCACTAGGGCCCGAGTGCCATGATTTCAGATCTGAACCTATTATGTTTTCATGAATATATGTGAGTTCTTGATCCTATCTTGCAAGTCTATAGTCACCTACTATGTGTTATGATCCGGCAACCCCGAAGTGACAATAATTGGGACCACTCCCGGTGATGACCATAGTTTGAGGAGTTCATGTATTCACTATGTGCTAATGCTTTGTTCTGGTACTCTATTAAAAGGAGGCCTTAATATCCCTTAGTTTCCATTAGGACCCCGCTGCCACGAGAGGGTAGGATAAAAGATGTCATGCAAGTTCTTTTCCATAAGCACGTACTCCCTCCGTTCGGAATTACTTGTCGTAGAAATGGATGTATCTAGACGTATTTTAGTTCTAGATACATCCATTTCCGAGACAAGTAATTTCGAACGGAGGGAGTATGACTATATTCAGAATACATGCCTACATTACATTGATGAATTGGAGCTAGTTCTGTGTCACCCTATGTTATGATTGTTACATGATGAACCGCATCCGGCATAATTCTCCATCAGAGATCCAATGCCTACGAGCTTTTCCCATATTGTTCTTTGCTGATATACTTTTCCGTTGCTACTGTTACAATCACTACAAAACACCAAAAATATTACTTTTGCTTCCGTTACTTTTGTTACCGTTACCACTATTATCATATTACTTTGCTACTAAATACTTTGATGCAGATATTAAGTTATCCAGGTGTGGTTGAATTGACAACTCAACTGCTAATACTTGAGAATATTCTTTGGCTCCCCTTGTGTCGAATCAATAAATTTGGGTTGAATACTCTACCCTCGAAAACTGTTGCGATCCCCTATACTTGTGGGTTATCACTAAGCCCCCGAGTGAGAGGGTTGCCGGAGTGTTTTTGAAACTTAGGCGAATCGGGTTCGCGGCTAAGCCCCCGAGTGGGAGGATTGATCTCCACTCGGAGTGTTTTAGAAACTTAGGCGAATCGGGTTCGCGGCTAAGCCCCCGAGTGAGAGGGTTGCTCTTCACTTGGAGTGTTTTTGAAACTTAGGCGAATCGGGTTCGCGGATAAGCCCCCGAGTGAGAGGATTGCTCTCCACTCGGAGTCTTTTTGAAACTTAGGCGAAACGGGTTCGCGGATAAGCCCCCGAGTGGGAGGATTGCTCTGCACTCGAAGTCTTTTTGAAACTTAGGCGAATCGGGTTCGCGGCTAAGCCCCCGAGTAAGAGGGTTTCTCTTCACTCGGAGTGTTTTTGAAACTTAGGCGAATCGGGTTCGCCGCTAAGCCCCCGAGTGGGAGGATTGATCTCCACTCGGAGTGTTTTTGAAACTTTGGCAAATCGGGTTCGCGGCTAAGCCCCCGAGTGGGAGGATTGCTCTCCACTCGGAGTGTTTTTGAAATTTAGGTGAATCAGGTTCGCGGCTAAGCCCCCGAGTGAGAGGGTTGCTCTTCACTCGGAGTGTTTTTGAAACTTTAGGCGAATCGGGTTCGCGGCTAAGCCCCCAAGTGGGAGGATTTCTCTCCACTCTGAGTGTTTTTGAAACTTAGGCGAATCGGGTTCGCGGCTAAGCCAACCACTGGGGGATTTGAACACATGTATTTATGGGATAACAATCATTAAGATAATGCAAAAATCTTGTCTTTGATAAGCACACTGAAGGATTCTTATTACAACTCGTCGATCCGAGTATTTAGGTGTAGAAACGGCGGAGCAGCTCCGCATTCCACGAGCGTGGCTCGTCTTCTTTCTTGGCTACATTGTAGAGGTGATACACCCCGTTGTGGAGCACCTTGGTGATTATGAAGGGACCTTCCCAAGCTGGAGCGAGCTTGTGAGGTCGTTTCTGATGCACTCGGAGCACAAGGTCTCCTTCTTGGAACGCTCGACCTCTGACATTACGGGCATGGAATCGGTGCAAGTCTTGCTGATAGATGGTCGATCGGATCAGAGCCATCTCACGTTCTTCCTCCAGGAGATCAACTGCATCTTGGCATGCCTGTTCAGCTTCAGCTTCTGAGAAAAGTTCCACTCGGGGAGCGTTGTGCAGCAAGTCGCTCAGAAGCACAGCTTCAGCGCCATACACCATGAAGAAAGGGGTTCGGTTAGTCGACCGGTTTGGAGTTGTTCTCAGTCCCCACAAGAAAAATGGCAATTCAGTCACCCAAGCTCCAGCAGCATGCTTGAGATCGCGCATCAGTCGGGGTTTCAGTCCTTGAAGGATCAGTCGGGGTTTTATATTCCTTGAAGGACCAGTTTCAGTCCTTGAAGGATCGCGCATCAGTCGGGGTTTCGACTGCGGGTGCGCAACAGATGCGTAATCGACCTGAGTACCTTGGGAAGCGTAGAATGCCCTAAACTCATCAGAATCAAAGTTGGAGCCATTATCTGTGATAATACTGTGAGGGACTCCATATCTAAATATCAGCTCTCTGATAACTGATGGCAGTGCTTGAATCAAGGTTCTTGATAGGCTTGGCTTCAATCCATTTGGTGAATTTGTCGACTGCCACGAGAAAATGAGTGAAACCACTTCTACCAGTCTTGAAGGGTCCAACCATATCCATCCCCCAAACAGCAAATGGCCAGATGAGTGGAATAGTCTTCAAGGCAGATGCGGGCTTGTGACACATGTTTGAGTAGAACTGGCAGCCTTCGCACTTGTCGACTATATCTTTTGCCATCTCATTTGCACGCGGCCAACAGAATCCCGCCAGGTATGCTTTGGCCACGATGGTCCGAGAGGACGCATGGTGACCACAGGTCCCCGAATGGATATCATTTAGAACCATTCGACCTTCTTCTAGTGTGATACATTGCCGATCGACTCTAGTAACACTCTCTCTGTAAAGCTGTCCACCTATCACTGTAAAGGCTTTGTATCGACGAACAATCTGATGGGCCTCATCTTCATCTTCTGGAAGCTCCTTTCTAAGCAGGTTTGCAATATATGGCACTATCCAGTCGGGGGTGATTACCAAAACTTCCATAATTAGGTTGACCATGGCCGGGACTTCAATCTCAGTCGGATCAGTTGAACTTTTTGGCTGTGGGGGCTCCTCTGTGAAAGGATCCTCTTGGACTGATGGGGTATGAAGATGCTCCAAGAACACATTGCTGGGTATAGGCTTCTGAGTGGAACCTAACTTTGCCAGGTCATCAGCTGCTTGATTCTTGATTCGGGGTATGTGATGAAGCTCTAACCCCTCAAACTTCTTTTCCAACTTCCTTACTGCATTGCAATAACCGGTCATAGCTGGGCTCCTAATATCCCACTCCTTCATCACTTGATTGACCACTAAATCTGAGTCGTCGTAAACCATCAGGCATCGGACGCCGAGTGAGATGGCCATACGCAACCCGTACAGAAGTGCCTCATATTCAGCTTCATTGTTGGAAGAATCAAAGTGAATCTGGAGAACATAACTGAGTTTATCGCCTCTTGGGGATACTAGGACCACACCAGCACCAGAACCATTCAACATTTTGGACCCATCAAAGAACATAGTCCAATGTTTCGAGTGAATCTGAGTCGGCTGCTGCTGTCGATCCACTTGGCGAGGAAATCTGCTATTGCTTGGGACTTAATTGCTTTCTTTGCCTCGAACTTGATATCTAACGGAAGGAGTTCAATCGCCCACTTTGCCACTCGACCAGTTGCATCTCTATTGTTCAGAATTTCTGATAATGGAGCATCGCTGATGACTGAAACTGAGTGATCTGAGAAGTAGTGTGCAACTTTCTTCGTGGTCATATAAATTCCATAAACAAGCTTCTGATAATGCAGATATCTTTGCTTGGATGGAGTCAAGACTTCAAAAATATAGTACACTGGGCGTTGAACTTTGTAGGCTTTGCCTTCTTCTTCCCGCTCGACTGTGAGCACTGTGCTGACAACCTGTCCAGTGGATGCAATGTATAGCAGTAGAGGCTCTTTGCTGACTGGGGCAGGAAGCACCGACTGGGTGGAAAGCAGGGCTTTGAGCTCTACAAACGCTGCTTCGGCTTCAGGAGTCCACTCGAATTTGTCAGATTTCTTCATCAGTTGGTAAAGAGGTAATGCCTTTTCACCGAGACAAGAAATAAATCGGCTCAATGCAGCCAAACAACTAGTAAGCTTCTGAACGTCATGTACACGCACGGGGCTTTTCATTCAGAGAATTGCTCCAACCTTTTCTGGGTTTGTGTCGACCCCTCGTTCAGAAACAAGGAAACCGAGTAACTTTCCACCTAGGAAGTCCACCACCTCGAACGTTAACTTTTCCTTACGGTAATTCTTAAAATCACCGAAAACCACATCAAGAGTGATCTGACCGAGTGAATCAGCCTTTTTTCCGGGGATGACTCCGTGGAATCTCATGTTGCTCTCGCTGAGTTTGGACATCGGAATGCCCATTCCTTGGAGGGTCTCTGCATACAGAATGTTCAGACCACTGCCACCATCCATCAGAACCTTGGTCAGTCGGGTGCCCCCAACGACTGGGTCGACCACCAGCGCTTGCCGCCCAGGGGTGGCAACGTGCGCTGGGTGATCGGACTGGTTGAATGTAATGGGAGTCTTCGAACACTTTAAGTACGTTGTAGTTGCCGGAGCAACCATATTTACTTCATGATTGATAACCTTCAGTCGACTCTTGCTTTCGATGTCAGCAAAAATCACTAAAGTGGCATTAACATTGGGGTAGCCACCATCTTCCTCTCTATCCTCGTCCTTATCAGATTCCTTTTCCTTTTCACTGGGCTGACCCTCTCGGAAGCTCTGAATAAGGAGTCGACATTGTCGAGTGGTATGCTTGGGATAAATCAGGTTTCCCTCTTCATCCTTCTTGGTGTGTATATGACACGGCAAATCAAGCACATCATTTCCCGCGTGATATTTCACTTTCTTGGGAATCCACAGCCCCTTGGCCTTTCCTTTGAATTTTCCTTGGGTCACAACTGCGGCCTCACCAGGACCTGCGGGTTCGGCTTTGCACTTCTGCTTCCGACTGGAATTCCCTCCTCCGGTGTCCTGGGCGACTGGCTTGTGCTTGCCACTGCGGAGTCGGTCTTCTTCCTCGCCGTTAGCATACCGAGTGGCTATTTCCATCATTCGGGGCAGGGACATGTCTCCTGTCCGACCGAATTTCAGGTTAAGCTCTCTGTACCGAACGCCCTCCTTGAAGGCGCAAACTGCCTGATGTTCTGACAAATTCTCCACGGTATGATGAAGAGTGTCCATCTCTGGATGTAATCCCTCAAAGTTTCATTCTGTTTCTGAACACAATGTTGTAATTCTGTGAGCCCTGCAGGTCGTTGGCAAGTGCCTTCAAAAGTCCTGACAAACACTCGGGCCAATTCTTCCCAACTGAATATACTTCTGGGAACCAACTGATTCAGCCAAGCTCTGGCTGAACCCTCTAACATTATGGGGAGGTGTTTCATAGCTACATCATCATTTCCGCCACCGATTTGCACAGCCACTCGGTAATCCTCTAGCCAGGTGTCAGGCTTCGACTCACCGGTGAACTTACTCACTCCCGTTGCCAACCTGAAGTTGGGAGGGATCTCAGCAGATCTGATGGCTCCGCTGAAGCATTCAGGTCCGGAGACATGAACTCTGCCACTAGTCGGATGGTCTCTGTCTAGTCCTTCTCTGTGTGCTCGGTTTCTGTCGACCAGGCCTTGTACGATAATCGACCTTGCGTCAAACCCAGGCTCTCTTGGGTCGACTGGGACTCTTCGCTCATCGCCATACATACGCCTGTCATCATACTGCCGGGGCACGTACGATCCGCCCCTCGGAGTGGGCGTAGGCACTCGACGACGGCCATCACGGACGAGTCGATGATCATACTGCTCGTGGTTCCAACCCAAGTACTGTTCCTGGCGGTATCCACGGCCTTCACGCCGCGGAGGCGATCTTGGATTGTGAGCCGACTAGACTGTGTCCCCCACTACAGATCTGCTGTGGATCCTGTTGCGCGACTGAGAAACGACTGTGTTTTGCTCACCTGCTGCCTGGAGCAGCGCTCTGATCTACATCAAACGTCTTCTAGCCTCTGATTGGGATGGCTGAATCGACTCTGCTATACGGGCTGCAGCTGTAAGATTCTGGATTGGTGTGCGGTATACCTGCGGTTCAGGCGGAAACAATTGTCGGTGTCGTCGACTGGATTTGGGGATCTGTCGTCGAGCGCGTTCGTCGAGTGAATGTTGGGGGTTCTCCAGACGCGCGTGCTCAGCCAAGGTGGCCAGGCGCGCAGCCTCCAAGGCCCGAGCCTCAGAGGTTTATCCGATGATGGGGGTGTGGAGGGCCTCCATGTTGCGCCGATGCAACTCATCCCTCTGCTACGAAGTGAGGGCTTCAGGACGATATTCCTCATGACCATGCGACGAGCCGCCATCGCCATCGCCGCCGCCACCGCGACGGAAACCAGGCGGGCTGCATGGCGTGTCAACCATCAGGACTTCCACCGCAGGGTCACTGCTGTCACACTCGGACAGAGTCTCGACGGAACCCGTCGACAGGTCGAATGGTCCGTAGAGAGATTCGTCGGGTTCCATTGCCGCGACTTGAGGGGTGGCCGACTGACGAGCCACCGCATGCTTTAGCCACCGCTGAAGCCGCGATCGACCAGATCGCTTGCGACGGCGAGCGGTGGGGAGAGAAGATGCTGCGGGAGTCGACCGATACTGGGTCGACGGCTGCTGTAGAAGGACGCCGTGAACACATGCGCGAAAGTGCGTCGCCCCACGGATGGGGAGCGTCTCGACGTCGAGGGGGGCCTCCTGGAGCCAGGCAGAGTCGTCGGCGACGAAGACGAGCGCGCCGAGACGGATCTCGCGGCCCTCAGCCAAACTGCCGCCAGAAACCGTGATGAAGGAGATCGAAGAAACTGCAACCTCGCCAGAAGTCGCTAAGACACCTACCCCACGGTGGGCGCCAACTGTCGTGGGAGTAAGTCTGACAGTAAGAATAGGGGGTACGTAAGAGGAGGCAAGATCCTAGCTACGGTAAGATTGTGCATGCAAGATGTACGAGTTCAGGCCCTTCTCGGAGGAAGTAACAACCCTACGTCTCGGTGCCCGGTGGCTTGGTCGACTGGATTATGCGTGAGATTTACAGAGGGTGCAAACCCTTGTGCCAGTGGAGGGGGTGGCTTATATAGAGTACGCCTGGACCCTGCCATCCCACGTTACACAAGGTTCAATGTACATTAAGATCGGGCGTTTCTGGTAACATCGGCTATAAAGAGCTATAAATGATCTTAAATACTGCGGAGTGAACACTTGACCATTGCCATCCTGTGTGTCTTTAGGTCTTCCTTACTCCGAGTGGTTTCTAGTACGGTCGAGTGACTTCTTCTTGGTCGAATGGAATTGGGGTATCCGAGTGAGGTTGAAGGTCGAGTGGATTGCACTCCTTGGTGAACTCAGTCGGTTTCTTCTCTTGTGTTTTGAATGTCGACTCTAGGGCAGTGTCCTTGGGTAGGGTGTCTAGGTCAGGCCTATGACCCTACCCTAGGTACATGTCATCATCACCACCATCAATCATTAGATATCTAGGGACTCCAAACAATGTGAAAATAACTTCCTTAAGCATTTTAATTGAAGTATTGTGATCAGCACTACTGGTTGGAATAGCTTCTACCCATTTAGTAACATAATCAACAGCAACCAAAATATGTGTATACCCATTAGAGGAAGGAAAAGATCCCATGTAATCAAATCCCCAAACATCAAATGGTTCAACAATGATGTCGCTTGAAGCTACGTCGGTATTTCCCCAAAGAGGAAGGGATGATGCAGCACAGCGGCGGTAGGTATTTCCCTCAGATATGAAACCAAGGTTATTGAACCAGCAGGAGAACCAAGTAACACAACGTAAACAACTTCTGCACACAAAATAACAACCACTCGCAACCCGACGTGTTAAAGGGGTTGTCAATCCCTTTCGGGTACGACGCCTCAAACGGTGCGGACGTGAGATAATTTTGTAGTAAATTGATAGATCGAACGCCAAATAAAATAAATAAGAATAAAATGCAGCAAGGTATTTTTGTATTTTTTGGTTTAATAGATCTGAAAATAAAAGCAAGGAAAAAGTAGAGCGCAAAGCAAATATATGAGAAAGAAGACCCGGGGGCCGTAGGTTTCACTAGTGGCTTCTCTTAAGAAAAATAGCAAATGGTGGGTGAACAAATTACTGTTGGGCAATTGATAGAACTTCAAATAATTACGACGATATCCAGGCAATGATCATTATATAGGCATCACGTCCAAGATTAGTAGACCGATTCCTGCCTGCATCTACTACCATTACTCCACACATCGCCCGCTATCCAGCATGCATCTAGTGTATTAAGTTCATGGAGAAACGGAGTAATGCAATAAGAACGATGACATGATGTAGACAAGATCTATCTATGTAGAGATAGACCCCATAGTTTTATCCTTAGTAGCAACGATACATACGTGTCGTTTTCCTTTCACCTCTTCCCATTGCAAGATAAATAGATCAAGTTGGCCAAACAAAACCCAAATATCGGAGAACAAATATGAGGCTACAAGAAATCATGCATAAAAGAGATCAAAGAAACTCAAATACTTTCATGGATATAAAAAGATAGATCTGATCATAAACTCAAAGTTCATCGATCCCAACAAACACACTGCAAAAGAGTTACATCATATGGATCTCCAAGAATCCAGCGAGAGAGAGGAATCCATCTAGCTACTAACTATGGACCCGAAGGTCTACAAAGAACTACTCACGCATCATCGGAGAGGCAACAATGGAGGTGGTGAACCCCATCCGAGATGGTGTCTATATTGGATCTGCTGGTTCTGGACTCTGCGGCGGCTGGATGAATATTTCGTCGACTCCCCCAGGGATTCTGGAATATTGGGGTATTTATGGAGCAAAGAGGCGGTCTGATAATCCCCTAGTGGAGGCAATCATCGTAGCAATTTCCGAAGGTGGAAGTGATAAGTATGAAGTGTCGAACCCACAAGGAGCTAAAGGTAAGATCAATATTCTCTCAAGCCCTATCTGCCACTGATACGACTCTACGTACACCGAACGTTTGCTTCCAACTAGCAACGAGAAATAAAACTACGTTGTGGTTATGAAGAGGATCACTTTGCATGATATCGAAGAGCTAAAATATAAAAGTAGGTGTTGTTATCATAAATTTAGAATATATTACTAGATATTATAAATAAAGAGAGTGGAATAATGATGGGTCGGTGTGCGGAATTATCCTAGGCAATCGTTAACAAGACCGGTAGTCGTCATTGCAATTTCATATGAGGGAGAGGCATAAGCTAACATACTTTCTCTTCTTGCATCATATGCACTTATGATTGGAACTCTAGCAAGCATCCGCAACTACTAAAGATCATTAAGGTAAAACCCAACCATAGCATTAAAGCATCAAGTCCTCTTTATTCCCATACGCAACAACCCCCTTACTCGGGTTTGTGTTTTAGTCACTCACCAACCCACTATAAGCGAATCATAAACGTATTGCAACACCCTACAGCGGGAATCCCTCACGCTTGCGCGACACGGAGGGCACAATAGGACAGCACCAAAATAAAACATACAACTCATACCAATCTAGATCATTAATCAACCCAAAGACAAAGGATATCTACTCAAAACATCATAGGATGGCAACACATCATTGGATCATAATATGTGGCATAAAGCACCATGTTCAAGTAGGGATTATAGCGGGGTGCGGGAGAGTGGACTGCGTAAAAGAGATGAGGATGGTGATGATGGTGGTGATGTTGATGACGACGATCACTGCGGTGATGATTCCCCTCCCGATGGCACTCTGGCGCCACCAAGAGAGAGGAGGAGAGGTTCTCCCCCTTGTGCTTCCTCCTCCATGGCCTCCCCCCTAGATGGGGAGAGGTTCTCCCTCTGGTCCTTGGCCTTCATGGCAATGATTGCCCCTCCGGGATCCTCCTCCATGGCCTCCGGTGATGATGGTCTCCTCCGGCAGGGTGCCAGAGAGGGCCTAGATTGATTTCTCGTGGCTACAGAGGCTTGCGGCAGCGGAACTTCCGATCTAGGTTATTTTCTAGGAGTTTCTGTACTTATAGGAATTTTTGGCGTTGGTTTCACGTCCGGGGGGGGGGGTCTCCGAGTCGTCCACGAGGCAGGGGCCCACGCCAAGGGGGGTGGGCGCGCCCCCAACCTCGTGGACAGCTCGGAACTCTTTTGGCCCAATTCTTTTACTCCAGGGGCTTCTTTTGGTCCATAAAAAATCATCAAAAATTGGCACGTCAATTGGACTCCGTTTGGTATTCCTTTTCTGTAAAACTCAAAAACAAGGAAAAACCAGAAACTGGCACTGAGCTCTAGGTTAATAGGTTAGTCCCAAAAATCATATAAAATAACATATAAATGCATATAAAACATCTAAGATGGATAATATAATAGCATGAATACTTCATAAATTATAGATACGTTGGAGACGTATCAGCATCCCCAAGCTTAATTCCTCCTCGTCCTCGAGTAGGTAAATGATAAAAGAAATAATTTATGAAGTGTGAATGCTAGCAGGTGCACAAGTTTGATCAATGCTAATTTCAATCACCTTTTTTAGCATCATTATATGTCATAACTGTAAGTGCATCTAGTGCCCCTTAGTGATTTTGGTGTATTGAAGACTTATAGGTTAAGGGACTAATGCGTTTGTGAGTGTACACAGATCTATAAGTCTATGAGGAGTTTGATATTTACAGAGAAAGTCGACCCCTAAAAATGAAGTTCTTCGACTGAAGACTTTGGATTTCTGAAGACTTTGAAAGTGAAGAAATTGGTGTGACCTTGAAGACTTAGTATTCATTTGAGGAATATGAAGCGTGAAGACTTTTGTTTTCGTAGTTTTCATTTTTCTCTTTCTTGAGTCATAGGAAACACCGTACTGTTAAAGGGGGTCGAGGAAATACTAAGGAAAAATTTCCATGTGATGCTCAACTCAAAATCCTACACCTACCAATCCCTTCGAGTGAAGCCATTGGAAATCTCATACAGTTCAGTCATATTCTTCAGTGACAGAGACGAAGTTCTTCTGGTCTCTGAGGAATTTGTTCTGACTGAGGAGTTAGGAATTCGCCAGTGCGGATTGCCTACACAGTGAGGAACATGATAGCCCTGAGGAATTTGATACTCAAATTTCCGACCGTTGCTGTGCTATGCGCCAGCTGTCCCAAAATATCTACCCACCTAACGGTCATATCATTGAAGGGCATTTATGTCTTATCATGTCGGGCTGCTCCCTAGGCTATAAATAGCCGCCCCCTACAACCACTAGCTGGTTGGCTGCTCCGAGAGAAACTGACACTTGTCAATTGTGAGCATCCCATCCTCCGAGGACTTTGAGTGAAAATCATCAAGTGAGGAAAACCCCAAACCCAAACACCTACAAACCCAAAGTGATTGAGCATCACTGAAGAGATTGATCCTGCGTGGATCCGACGCTTGTTACCTTTGAAGACTGTGCTTCTTCCAGACGGTTAGGCGTCATGGTCTAGAGCATCCAAGAGGAAATTGTGGATCGCCGAGTGACCGAGTTTGTGAAGGTTTGGAAGTCACCTGAAGACTTACCACGAGTGATTGGACGAGGTCTGTGTGACCTTAGCTCAAGGAGAATACGGTGAGGACTGTGTGTCCGGGACTGGGTGTCCTCAGGTTTAAATACCTAGCCGCTCCAACCAGACGTACAACTGAGACAGCAGTTGGAACTGGTCTACCAAATCATTGTCTTCACCAAGCCAACTGGTTCTATTTCCTCAACTCTTTCATTTCCTCATTACTGTGTTGTATGCTTGTTCATATCTGTGTTTGAAGACTTTGACTGAAGACTTTCTCAATTTCCTCAGTTCAATTTCTTCAGTCTGTTTGTCTTCATCCTGTGTTATCCTGTGTTTACGCTTTCTGTACTCTGTGCTTGTTTTCATTTCATCATGATGACTATGCTTGTGTTCTGCTATGCATACTTTTGAGTACTTATTCCGCTGCAAGTAGTTCTTCGCTAAGGAATTTCCTCACCCACAAATTCCTCAGTGAAGAATTTCTAAAAATCGCCTATTCACCCCCCTCTAGTCGATATAACGCACTTTCAATTGGTATCAGAGCAAGGTACTCCCTTGTTCTGTGTGATTTTGGTTTAACCGCCTGGAGTTTTAGTTATGTCGACCGCAGGTATGATCAAGGTCTCTGCTGGGTGTCCTACCTTCGATGGGACGGACTACCCCTACTGGAAGAATAAGATGCGAATGCATCTTGAGGCAATTGATAACGATCTCTGGTATGTTGTGGAAAAAGGTGTTCCCTCTGTCTCACCCTCACTGAACGCTGCCGATGTGAAGAGATTCAAGCAACTCGATTCTCAAGCGAAGAATATCATATGTGGCCATCTGAGCAAAGGACAGTATGGAAGAGTGAGTGCTTTGGAAACTGCTAAGCTTATCTGGGATAGGCTGTCCAAAGTAAATGAAGGAGTCTCAACACAACGTGACTCTCGAGTTGATGTTCTTCGCAATCTCTTCAACCGCTTCAAAAGACTCGACAATGAAAATGTTCAACAAACCTTCGATCGCCTCACTAACACCTCAAATGAGCTTCAAGCACTTGGTGCCAATGACATCACCGACCACGAGGTGGTGAAGAAACTGCTGAGATCGCTTGACTCTTCATTTGATACTCTGGCATTGATGATACAAGAGCGTGCTGATTACAAGTCACTTGACCCCGCTGATATCCTCGAAAGGCTAAACACTCATGAGTTCCAGCTTGCTGAAAAGAGAGATCTCTATGGTTCGAGCTATGGCAGATCACGTGCACTGAAGGCCAAGGCAGTTTCTGGGTCTGAAGATGAAGACTCTGACGGTAGCCTTGGTCATCCTGAAGAACTGAGCAATGATCTAGCACTGCTCGTGAAGAAATTCTAGAAGTTCTCAAGACGTGGTCGCTATGGAAGACCCTCAAGGAGCAATGATTCCTCATCCAGTGACTACAAGAAGAGGCTTTGTCACAAATGCAAGAAACCAGGACACTACATTCAAGATTGTCCTCAGTGGGAAAAGGAATCAAAGAAGAAGAAATACAAGGATTACAGTTCTGATGATGCTAAGAAAAAGAAGAAATCCTCAAAATCTTCATCATCAAAATCCTCAAAGTCCTCATCTCACAAGAAGAGCAGCTCCAAGAAGGCTCGGGCATTCATTGGCAAGGAAATGGACTCTGAAGCTGAATCTGAAGAAAATGAGGAAGAGGAGGCATCTGAGGATTCCGAATCCGGTGTGGCGAGCCTAGCCCTCGCTACTGCATTCGTCAGCAAGTCTATCTTCAACCCTGAAGAAAATGACCTCACCAACAAGGCTGATGAAGGCAATGATGACTACGCTCCCACCTATTGCTTCATGGCAAAGGGTGCCAAGGTACTCAAATATTCCTCATCTGAATCAAGTGAAAATGAATCTGATGAAAACCTTAAGCCCAGCTATTCTAAACTTGCTAAGATTGCTGTGAAACAACAAAGGGCTCTTGAAAAGGTTCAAAACATGCTAGACAAAAGTGATGATATGTTGGGTGAAGAAATGGATCGCACTAAAACCTTGACTGAAAATCTTCAGAGAATTCAGACTAGGTTTGACAACCTTCAAGGTCATCATAACACTCTCTTGTCTGATCATGAGAAGCTTTCTTATGAATTTCTTCAAAGAAAGCAAGATCTTGAAAAGCTAAGAGTGAGTTATGAAGATCTTCAGAAGGAGCGCGATTCATTACTTGCTCAACAAATCAGCGCTGCTCAGGAAGAATTTGTTCCTCCATGTTTGAAATGCATTGAACGTGAATCTGCTAATTCTTCACCTGAATGTTCAAATGCTTCTAATGCTACAAATTCCTCAACTGTCTCTGCTATCATTAATTCCTCATCTGAGGACATTGCTAGTATCACTGACGATGCAGGGCTGAAGGAATTGTACATGACAGGCATGTACAAAAGCCTCAAAGGGCATCAGACTCTTTGTGATGTGCTTAAAAAGCAGATCCTCAACAGGAACCCTAGGAAAGAGGGTATTGCCTTTGAGAGGAAACTCAATGCTGATGGTACATATTGGAAGCCTGAGCAGTACCCCAAAACCTCATGGGTTGCTGCAAAGGGACCTCCAGTTGATCCATCTAACTTATCTGGCTTTACATGTGAATCTCCTCATTCTTCTGATGAGTCATTTGACTCCAACTATAAACTGTTCAAAAATCAGAATGGTGAAGTATTTGCTAGATATGTTGGCACTAACTGCAGGAATGGTTCCCCTATGAAGAAAATCTGGGTTCCCAAAAGGTGCCTTGAAAGTCTTCAGGTGAATGTCCTCGTGACACCACCTGTGAAGAATATGAACCCCAGATCAAATTCTTCATATGGACCAAATTCTTCATATGGATCCAAGTCCTCATACGGACCAAATTCCTCACATGGATCAAATTCCTCAAGAGGATCAAAGTCCTCATATGAACATCATCATGCTAACAACTCTGTTTCGCAGGGAAGAGCCAAGGGCTATGAATATGAGCATTATTCTTCTAATCATTATGTTCATAATTCCTCGAAGAATTTCTCTGCTTATTCATATGCTTATCCTAACTTTTCTTATGTGAAACGAAATGGATTGGCTGCTATGCCACCTTTCTCATATGGAGCTCGCAGAGTGATGAACTCTTTGCCACCCCTTCAGATGTGGGTGGTGAAGAAAAAGAACTAATCTCTTCTGCAGGGTCAGGTCTCCAGACGTACTTAAACGTCTGAAGAATTTGCTGGAGACCTGAAGTATGCCTGAAAGGACGCAGGCTAATCATGAAGAAATGAACTTTCATTTCTCACGTCCTCATACTGCTTTATCTGTTCTATTGCTTGATGAAATTGATCTGATGAATTGATGTCATATTGTTCACTGATGAAGTATATGAAGTTCGTAAGCTGCACTAATTCATCTGCAGGATGATCAACCCAAAGCCACTGAGTGGGTCCTCGATAGTGGATGTACAAATCACATGACTGGTGACAAGAATCTATTGATTGATGCTCCCTTATCACCATCGCATCTGAAGCATATCATCTTCACTGACAAAGGCAAAAGTCAGGTATTGGGTCTAGGTAAGGTTGCGATCACAAAGGATCGACACATGGACAAAGTCATGCTTGTCGAGTCCTTAGGATACAATCTTATGTCTGTCTCAATGCTTTGTGATCTTGATATGGTAGTTGTCTTTGGCAAGTATCGTTGTGTTGTGGTTTTGGAAGCTGACAATTCCAAAGTCTTCGAAGGCTTGTATATTGTTGATTTCTCTACAGGACCGCAACCAGCCGTGTGCCTACTTGCAAAAGCTTCAGAAGGGTGGCTATGGCATCGACGACTTGGTCATGCAGGCATGAGGAATTTGCACACGCTTGCGAAGAAGAAGCATGTCATTGGCATTGAGAATGTCAAATTCCTCAAGGATCACTTGTGTGGAGCTTGTGAAGCTGGAAAGATGACCAAGGCTAAGCATCCAGCGAAGACTATCATGACCACTACTCGACCATTCGAATTGCTTCACATGGACCTCTTTGGTCCTAACCATTACTCAGCTGTCACAAATGACGCATCTCTCTATGGGCTTGTTATTGTTGATGATTACTCTCGTTACACATGGGTACACATTGTTACTTACAAACATGAAGTGCAGGAAGTCTTCAAACGATTTTCCTCGAGGGCTTCAACCAACTTTGGTGTGAAGATCAAGCACATCAGAAGTGACAATGGAACTGAGTTCAAGAATTCTGGTCTTGATGACTATCTTGATGAACTTGGTATTACTCATGAGTTATCTGCTCCTTACACTCCTCAGCAAAATGGCGTCGTGGAGCGCAAGAACAGAACTCTTGTTGAGATGGCTCGCACTATGCTTGATGAGTACAAGACGCCTCGTCACTTCTGGATTGAGGCAATTTATACTGCGTGCCACATCATCAACAGGGTATATCTTCACAAATTCTTCAAGAAGACTGCCTATGAACTCCTCACTGACAAGAAACCCAATGTGAGTTATTTCAAAGTCTTCGGTGCTAAATGTTGGATTAGAGATCCTCATCACAATGCTAAATTTGCACCGAAAGCACATGAAGGTTTTATGCTTGGTTACGGAAAGGACTCGCACACCTACAGAGTCTTCAACACCGTTCTTCACAAGGTTGTTGAAACTGTAGATGTGCGGTTCGATGAAACTAATGGCTCGCAAAGAGAGCACCTACCCTCTGTGATAGATGAACCAGCACCTGAGGAAACTATCAAGTTCAAGGCTACTGAGGATGTCATTCCTACCGAAGAATCTGCTGAAGAATTCATTCCAGAACGTGAAGAACGTCGAGCTAATGCACCTGAAGAAATTGCTGAAGAAAATGGTGCTGAAGAAAATGCTGATCAAATTCCTCGACGACAACCAACTCATCCTCGCGTTGCAAAAGAAGTGCAAGTTGAGAAGATCATCGATGACATTGAAGCACCAGGTCCTCTCACACGCTCAAAAGCTTCACATTTATCTAACTTTTGTGGGCACTATGCTTTTGTCTCTATCTCAGAGCCCACTAAGGTAGATGAAGCATTTCTGGAGCCTGAGTGGATTCAGGCCATGCAAGAAGAATTACATCAGTTCGAGCTCAACAACGTTTGGGAACTGGTCAATCGTCCAGATCCTCGCAAACACAATATCATTGGCACAAAGTGGATCTACCGCAACAAGCAAGATGAAAATGGCCTTGTGGTGAGGAATAAGGCACGGCTAGTAGCTCAAGGCTACACACAGGTTGAAGGAATTGATTTCGATGAAACTTTTGCACCTGTTGCTAGACTTGAAGCTATTCGCATATTACTTGCTTATGCTAACCATCATGATATCACTTTATATCAAATGGATGTGAAAAGTGCATTCCTCAATGGTAAGCTTGAGGAAGAAGTATATGTTGCTCAACCCCCAGGTTTTGAAGATCCTAAGCATCCTGACAAAGTCTTCAGACTAAATAAGGCCCTCTATGGCCTCAAGCAGGCCCCTCGGGCGTGGTATGATACTTTGAAGGAATTCCTCATGAAGAAAGGCTTCAAACCCGGTTCACTCGACCCTACTCTTTTCACTAAATCATATGATGATGAATTGTTTGTATGCCAAATATATGTTGATGATATCATCTTTGGCTGTACTGACCAACGTTATAGTGATGAATTTGCCTATATGATGAGTGAAGAATATCAAATGTCTATGATGGGAGAGTTGAAATTCTTCTTAGGTCTTCAAATTCGTCAACAGAGCAATGGCATATTCATATCTCAGGAGAAATACCTCAAGGATGTACTGAGGAAATTCGGCATGCAAGATTGCAAAGGCGTCAAAATTCCTATGCCCACAAATGGCCATCTGTGCACTGATGAAAATGGTATTGACTTCGATCAAAAGGTATACCGCTCCATGATTGGTTCTTTATTGTACTTATGTGCATCTAGGCCAGATATTATGCTTAGTGTTTGCATGTGTGCCCGATTTCAAGCTACACCGAAGGAATCACACCATAAGGCTGTGAAGCATATTCTTCGATATCTAGCTCACACACCAACACTAGGATTATGGTACCCCAAGGGCTCGGCTTTTGATCTCGTTGGATATTCTGACTCTGACTATGCTGGTGATCGTGTGGATCGCAAGTCAACATCTGGTACATGTCATTTCCTCGGACGATCTTTGGTCTGTTGGTCCTCGAAGAAACAGAACTGCGTATCACTGTCTACTGCTGAAGCTGAGTACATTGCTGCTGGTTCTTGCTGTGCTCAATTGCTGTGGATGAAGCAAACTCTCAAGGACTACGGCGTCAACGTGAAGAATGTGCCTCTCTTCTGTGACAATGAGAGTGCCATCAAGATTGCTCACAACCCAGTTCAGCACTCGAAGACAAAGCACATTCAGATTCGTCATCATTTTCTTCGCGATCATGTGTTGAAGGGCGACATTTCTATTGAGCATGTGAAGACTGAAGAACAGCTAGCCGATATCTTCACAAAGCCCTTGGATGAGAAGAGATTTAGCAAGTTGCGGTGTGAGCTAAATATCTTAGAATCTTCGAATGTTCTTTGAAAAGGACACTCATCCTAACACTTATGCAAAATTGATGACTTAGATGTGCAACACATGAAGAAACGTTTTTCTTCAATCAATGAAGAATAACACTCTAAGTGTGAAGAAATTAATGAAGAATTTGATTCTCAGAACCCTACGACAATTGTACGCGGTGTCTGAAATCATCATTCTTATACGGTGGGTCACGCCACCACAAAAGTTGAAAATCTTCAATTTGAGTTTTTCCTCAGTTTTGAAATTCCTCAGTTGTTCATATTCTTCAACTTTGCAAAATCTTCACTGTTTCCGTCGTTTTTCTTCATTGGCTATATATATATATGAGTTTATGTCCTCTACAGCATTCACTTATGGCTAATTCTTCAAGTTGGTTTTTCTGCTAAGTGAATGTGATCGGACCCTTCCCCCTCTATGCTATACTCAACCCAATCTATTCACAAATTCTTCATGTGCGTTCTATTTGAAACTCGTTCAAAATCTTCACTGTGTCCTTGACAGCTGAAGAATTTGCGAACGGAACTTTTAACTTATCTTATCCAAAATTTTCGGCTTTGCCGCTCAAACCGTTCCGCTTCCCACGATATACTTATCTATTCACCCACGATCTAACACGATCTCCACTTCTCAGTACGTGGGTGACACATGTCATGCGGATGAGAAGGGTCAGGGGCACGTTCGTCCAATTTCTTCGGGCGAACCGTTTTTCACCGTGGCTATAAATACCCCCTCTCCCCTTCCTCACTTCTTTTACTCCGCTCGACCTCTCTCCCACTCGAGCTTCTCAAACCCTAGCGCCGCCGCTACATCATCGTCGCCGGTGAGGAAGAGCTTCACTGCCTCGACCTCGTCGCCGCCGTACTCACGCCGGCCGCGGAAATCTTCACTCCGCCGCCGCCGTAGCCGTCTTCCTCCGCCAAGTTAGGGCGTGGAAGATCTGCACAGACGAGCTTCACTTCTCCACACCTCAGTTCGTCGTGTTCTTCGTTCAGGGTAATTAAAAGTTACTTTTACTGCCCTCTTTGATTCAAATGACTTACTACAAAATCTTCAAAGGTGTTTATTCCTCAAATTTTCACACACTAAACACCTCACATGTCATCTGTTCTTGATTCGTTTCTCTAAGCATCATTTTTCTTCAAGATTCCTCAATTGTGTGGATCTTCGATCTATACAACTCTGGAACCTAAGACAAAGAACGCTTAGTGAAATTCTTCAAGACTCATCTGGTCAAATTCCTCAAACTTGTTCTTATTGAAAAACCTTCTGAGAACGCATATGACCTCTCCAAATTCCTCGCAACTATACTCTGTTCACAGGTACTCATGTCCGCTGCTGAATCACTAGGTTCTCATCAACTTAACTCATTTGCAGCGTTCCTTGAAGAAAAGTTGCATACTTCTTCAGAGAGTTCAATTGTTCAAATTCCTCAACTGAAGAAAATGGCTAGTGAAAAGAGGCCACAGAAAGGAGGAAAGAGGCCTGAGGTCAACACTGCCTTTGAAATCCCTGAGGACATTTATGCTGGGTACTGCACACCCCCTGAGGAAGATAAAAACCAGCACAAGGTGCGCATTCAGAGGATAGAAAAGAGATGGGCAAAAGAGTGGAAGGAGTACAGGTATGTGACTCCAAAATACATGAAGAAATTCGCTGTTACTCCTCCATGCTCAAGACCTCCATTGGCACCTGGCCAAGAGGCAGATCCCACTAGCATCAAGCGCGGTGAGGAATTTCCTGAAGAATGGGCCAAGCGCCAGGCCAAGTTGGCCAAACAGGCTAAAGATGCAGTGAGGAAATTCAACGAAGATTCCACTGCTGCTGCTACTAAGGCCTCTATAAGGCCGAAGAAATCCATGGCAAAGAAGCCTGCGCACAAGCCAAGTGCCTCATCTTCAATGCCCTCACGGCCAATTTCCTCAGCCAAGCCCACACGGCCAATTCCTCAAGCCGCTCCTGCTCCTCCAAAGTCCTCAGCTGCTTCGACAAAATCCTCAGCACCTGTGCATCTTGCCACGTGCCAAAGGACCACAGGCATCTCCATTGCCTCAGGAGCTTCAGCTAGTTCCTCAGCTGCACCAAATTCTTCAACAGGACCCTCTCTGCTGAAGACTAAGACCACTGCTGGACGAGGCTCTCGCCCAAGTCCTCAGAAGAAGCAGGTCGCCTTCCAAGTACCGTCTGAAGAAGACGAAGCTGATGATGAAGAACTTGCTGAAATCATCAGAGACAGGCAAGTCAGGGCCGCTAGAGCCAAGGGCACAGAAGTGCCACTGCTTTTGGATCCAAAGCTGATCCTCGACTATATTGATCTCTGGCACAAGGACCCAAACACTCCTATGCCTGATTTCAAGTTGACACCTGGCCAAAGTCACATGCTGACCCATTTCATCAGTGAAGAAAAATGGAAATATGAGAAGGCCAGGCAGCTCAAGAAAGCACAGTACAGGAAGGAGAAGTTCCTGAAGAACAACGTTGTCTCTATGACAACTGATGAACTTGTAAAGCTCCAGTCTGAAATCAAAGTCCTCAGCGATGATTTCAACGCTTACTATGCTGATTGGAAAGGAGCCAAGGTCAGGTTCGTCAATCTGACGAAGACACTCACTTCAAGTGCCGCTGCCCCTGTGCACATTGAAGTCACTCAGGCTGAAGCATCTGCTCAGCAAACTGAAGAACATGCCAGCACCGCTGATGAAGATCAGGCTACTGAAGACAATGCGAGTTCCAAGGCTGATGACTGCATTCCAGCCACTGAAGAAATTCCCAGGGCACCCACTAGTGGTGCGCCTGAAGAAAATGAAGAGGTCAAGGCAACTGCATCAGTTGTGCCTGAAGAAACTGCACCAAATTCCTCTGCTCCTCCTGCGCCTACTCCAACTCCAATCCTTCCATCTGCATCAGATGCGAAGAAGACCAAGGCTGCAGAGCGTGCAACTGTGAGGAAAAGGAAAGCATCAACTCCTTCAGATTCTTCAGCACCGAAGAAAATGAAGTCTGTGACCAGCTCTTTTGCTAATCCAATTGATGCTGTTCCAGTTTCCTCCATGCCATCAAAGGACCTTGTTCCTTTTGATGAAGAATATGTGATCCCTAGCGGATCTGATGAAGAAACTCCTTCTGCTGCTACGTCAGAGCAGATGGATGAAGAAATTGAAGTGGATGAAATCCCTTCAACCCCAGTTGTTTCCTCGCCTGTGCCTCAGTTTACTGCTGAAGAGGCCGGCGTTGAAGAAATTGAAGATGAAGATGTGGACATTGGCTGTACCACACCTGTAATGAATGGTGACTTTTGGGAAAGTCAGCACCCCAATTCTCCACTCTTCACTCCACTGCAGCAAATTCCTCAGTCCCCAGTCACTACAGTTCAATTGGGATCTGATGAAGCTCATGAAGACATTCCAGCCGCTAGTGCTGAAGAAAATGAAAATGAAGAAATGAAGAACCAGGCTGCCACAGAAGAGGAACCAGAAATTCCTCAGCCTGAAGAACCTGAGATTGCGATTCCTGAGGTTGTGATGCAACTCACTGACACTCCTCTGCCCAAGCCAAAGGATCCATTCTCCAGGAAGCAGAAATTCAAGACTGATGCCTTCTTTGGTGAGCATGTATTCTTCACTGATTACAACCCTTATGACTCTGCTTACATAAGGAAGAGGCATTTCTAGACTGCTAGCCAGGCAAATTTCTATTCCTCAGTGCTGTTCGACAAAGACAAAGTCTTCGATCATAAGCACATTCCTCACGTGGACATGGAATCCCTGCCGTGCTTCAAGCCAGTCCTTAGCGTTCTTCACGATGCTGGACTATTAAATTTCTGCACTAACATCTGTGATTGGAATGAAGAACTTATTCTTCAATTCTATGCAACGCTGCACATCACCGGAAATTCAAAAGATGTGAATTCATGGGTGCTGGACTGGATGTCTGAAAACACTCACTACAAGGCACCAGCTACTGAATTGCTTTGTGCCTTACCTCTCAGTCCGCCCCTTGAAGGTTCTTTTTGCGTCTACAATGAACCTGAGCTAACCGATCACTACATGCAAGTGCTGATGAAGCCTTTGAAGCCAGGTCAGACCTCAAGAACAAAATTCCTTGTGAAGGAATTGCTGTATGTGCCTTGGACTGTCTATCACATTCTGACGAAGACATTGAGTCCAATCAAGGGCCACGACTCAAATGAAGAAGAAGTCGTTGGCATCATGAAGAATTTGCTTTTCAATATCATTCATGGCATTCCCATCAACTTCCATGATTTCTTCATGAGGACTCTAGCCAACGTCGCCATGTCACTGTTTGAGCTAAAGCCTTATGCACCTTGGATTATGAGATTCATCAGGAGAAGGTCTTCACTCAACTATAAAGCTGATACACTGAACCATTGCAGCTACTTGTCCCCAATTGAAGTCCTCAAACTGACATTTTCCTCAGCTGATGAAAAGGGCAAGGCTACTGCTGTAATTGATGAAGGCATTCGTCCATTGGATGGACAATTTCGCAAGGCTGCATCCTACTCCACCAACGATGACTCTGCCACCCATGACTCTGCCGCCAACGCACCCAAGCAAAATCCTCAAGGCACAGCACCCAGGGTGATGACTGACCGTGACCTTCTCCTCAGTCTTCACCAGAAGGTTGATCGAAATCATAAATGGGTCAAACGTCAGTTTGGTTCAATTCTTCACAACATGACTGCTACCCACAATGCAGTGAAGAAAAACCACTACTACCTTCATGAAATCCTCAACCGCACCTGGGCTGTTCTGTCTCAAGTTTACAGTGAAGAAGATCGGAAGACAATGGGTCTCAAGGACGATCTTGACTGGGCTGCACCTCCTCCGAAGAAGTACAAGAAGGTCAAGGTTCCTTCCTTGGTGGCCAGCTCCTATTCTTCATCACGTGACACTGATGAACATGAAGATTTGGACGACACTGCGGCAGGCCCTAGCTCGACAAACGACCCCAACAACACTGACGCTCCTTCATCACCTTGATATTCTTCAGGGGTGTTAGTCCTCATTTTCAACCCTTTTGGTCATTTGATGACAAAGGGGGAGAAATTTGAGTTAGTCTTCAAGCGGGTCTATCTTATATGGGCGTTTTTTCTAAGTTGCAACTCTCGTTCTTTTGAAGACTTTGCTGGATCGAGTTGTAAACTTAAACTCTATTGTGACCTGATACTTTTGCTGTGTTCTTCTGCATGCTTATTCCTCGTTAATATTATTGCACGCATGCTGAATTACATCAGTCACCATATTTCATCATGCATTTCAATATTCTTCATATATTATGTCAAATGCGTGTATGAATTACAAGATATAGGGGGAGATTTCCATGATTCAACTCTTCAAGTGTGCATTGCTTCAAAAGCAAATTCCTCACTATGCACATCTTCAGGGGGAGTTCTTCTATATCTTGCAATCAAATTCCTCAATATCAGTATTTACACTTCATATGTTTATCCCCGTTGAAAACTTAACCTATATTGTCATCAATCACCAAAAAGGGGGAGATTGTAAGTGCATCTAGTGCCCCTTAGTGATTTTGGTGTATTGAAGACTTATAGGTTAAGGGACTAATGCGTTTGTGAGTGTACACAGATCTATAAGTCTATGAGGAGTTTGATATTTACAGAGAAAGTCGACCCCTAAAAATGAAGTTCTTCGACTGAAGACTTTGGATTTCTGAAGACTTTGAAAGTGAAGAAATTGGTGTGACCTTGAAGACTTAGTATTCATTTGAGGAATATGAAGCGTGAAGACTTTTGTTTTCGTAGTTTTCATTTTTCCCTTTCTTGAGTCATAGGAAACACCGTACTGTTAAAGGGGGTCGAGGAAATACTAAGGAAAATTTTCCATGTGATGCTCAACTCAAAATCCTTCACCTACCAATCCCTTCGAGTGAAGCCATTGAAAATCTCATACAGTTCAGTCATATTCTTCAGTGACAAAGACGAAGTTCTTCTGGTCTCTGAGGAATTTGTTCTGACCGAGGAGCTAGGAATTCGCCAGTGCGGATTGCCTACACAGTGAGGAAAATGATAGCCCTGAGGAATTTGAACCTCAAATTTCCGACCGTTGCTGTGCTGCGCGCCAGCTGTCCCAAAAAATATCTTATCCACCTAACGGTCATCATTGAAGGGCATTTATGTCTTATCATGTCGGGCTGCTCCCTAGGCTATAAATAGCCGCCCCCTACAACCACTAGCTGGTTGGCTGCTCCGAGAGAAACTGACACTTGTCAATTGAGAGCATCCCATCCTCCGAGGACTTTGAGTGAAAATCATCAAGTGAGGAAAACCCCAAACCCAAACACCTACAAACCCAAAGTGATTGAGCATCACTGAAGAGATTGATCCTGCGTGGATCTGATGCTTGTTACCTTTGAAGACCGTGCTTCTTCCAGACGGTTAGGCGTCATGGTCTAGAGCATCCAAGAGGAAATTTTGGATCGCCGAGTGACCGAGTTTGTGAAGGTTTGGAAGTCACCTGAAGACTTACCACGAGTGATTGGGAGAGGTCTGTGTGACCTTAGCTCAAGGAGAATACGGTGAGGACTGTGTGTCCGGGACTGGGTGTCCTCAGGTTTAAATACCTAGCCGCTCCAACCAGACGTACAACTGAGACAGCAGTTGGAACTGGTCTACCAAATCATTGTCTTCACCAAGCCAACTGGTTCTATTTCCTCAACTCTTTCATTTCCTCATTACTGTGTTGTATGCTCGTTCATATCTGTGTTTGAAGACTTTGATTGAAGACTTTTTCAATTTCCCCAGTTCAATTTCTTTAGTCTGTTTGTCTTCATCCTGTGTTATCCTGTGTTTACGCTTTCTGTACTCTGTGATTGTCTTCATTTCATCATGATGACTATGCTTGTGTTCTGCTATGCATACTTTTGAGTACTCATTCCGCTGCAAGTAGTTCTTCGCTAAGGAATTTCCTCACCCACAAATTCCTCAGTGAAGAATTTCTAAAAATCGCCTATTCACCCCCCTCTAGTCGATATAATGCACTTTCAATAATAGTAGCTCATCTCATAAAACTTTTCATGATCAAGTAACAAGCTATTCACATGTTAAAGTACAGATCATAAACTTTCTTGAAAACTAACAAACAGTGCTCTTAGTCATCAAACAATTGCAATTCATCTTATTTTCAGGAAGGGTCTATGTCAGAGCTTTGATGTAGCAAACTCCACATACTCAACTATCATTTAATCTTTCACAATTGCTAACACTCACGTGATATTTATGGGTTCAAAGTTTTAATCGGACACAGAGAAAGATAGGGGCTTATAGATTCGCCTCCCAACCTTTTACCTCAAGGGTAATGTCAACAATAATAGTTCATGATAACTTACATCCAATTGGATATATATATCAGGATCTTTCCAACACAATGTGCTTGCCAAAGGATAAAATGTAAAAAGGAAAGGTGAGGACCACCAGGACTCTTGCATAAGGTAGAACATAAAAGTAAAAGATAGGCCCTTCGCAGAGGGAAGCAGAGGTTGTCATGCGATTTTAAGGTTGGATGCACAAAATCTTAATGCAAAAGAACGTCACTTTATATTGCCACTTGTGATAGGGACCTTTATTATGCAGTCCGTCGCTTTTATTGCTTCCATATCACAAGATCGTATAAAGCCTATTTTCTCCACACTAATAGATCATACATATTTAGAGAGCAATTTTTATTGCATGTACCGATGACAACTTACTTGAAGGATCTTACTCAATCCATAGGTAGGTATGATGGACTCTCATGGCAAAACTCGTTTTAAGGGATATTCGGAAGCACAAGTAGTATCTCTACTTGGTGCAAAGAATTTGGCTAGCATGAGGGGGAAAGGCAAGCTCAGCATGTTGGATAATCCATGACAATATACTTTATTTCGGATATAAGAAAACATAACCCATTACGTTGTATTCCTTGTCCAACATCAACCTTTTAGCATGTCATATTTTAATGAGTGCTCACAATTTCAAAAGATGTCCAAGATAGTATATTTATATGTGAAATCTCTCTTCCTTCAATATTCTTTCATGAATTGTTCAAGTGAACAATTCTACGTTTGCTAACTTTCAATAAGTTTACTACCTATACTTATTATGTGTGAAGTCATTACTCCCCATGTTATAAGCATATGAAACATATATAAATTCGGATTTATGACATTCAATTCATTCAACCATTTACTCATAGGATATACGTGAAGAGCGTGAGTAAATGACAAACTACTCCAAAAAGATATAAGTGAAGAACACTGAGTAGTCAAATAATTAACTAGCCATGGGAGGATTCTTTTTCATTCAAGATTTCAGATCCAATGATTTTATTCAAACAGCAAGTAAAATTGAAAATACGCTCCAAGCAAAACACATATCATGTGACGAATAAAAATATAGCTCCGAGTAAGGTATACCGATAGTTTTGAAGACGAAAGAGGGGATGCCTTCCGGGGCATCCCCAAGCTTAGGCGCTTGAGTCTTCCTTGAATATTACCTTGGGGTGCCTTGGGCATCCCCAAGCTTAGGGTCTTTCCACTCCTTATTCTCCTCATATCGATATCCCACTCAAAGCTTGAAAACTTCAATCACACAAAACTTAACGGATCTTCGTGAGCTAGGTTATTATGATAAAGAGTAAACCATTCACTTTGGTACTATCAAAGACAAGATTCATAATTGTTCTCACACAATGCCAACTGTACCATATAATTTCTACAATTTATATTAAAAAATATAATCCATAGAAACTAGAAAACAAGCAAACTATGCAATGAAAACAGAATCTGTCAGAAACAGAACAGTCTGTAATGATCTGAACAACAACCATACTTATGCTACTACAAAAATTATGAAATAAATTGGTGGACGTGAGGAATTTTTCTATTAATCTTCTGCAAAAATAATCAACTCAAAAGCACTCTTCTGTAAAAAATGGTAGCTAATCTCGTGAGCGCAAAGTTTCTGTTTTTTACAGCAAGATCACATTAACTTTCACCCAAGTCTTCCCAAAGGTCTTACTTGGCACTTTATTGAAACAAAAGCTATAAAACATGATTACTACAGTAGCTTAATCATGTAAACACACAAAAACAGTAAGGGTAAATATTGGGTTGTCTCCCAACAAGCGCTTTTCTTTAATGCCTTTTAGCTAGGCATGATGATTTCAATGATGCTCACATAAAAGATAAGAATTGAAACATAAAGAGAGCATCATGAAGAATATAACTAGCACATTTGAATCTAACCAACTTCCTATGCCTAGGGATTTTGTGAACACATAATTTATAGGAACAAGAATCAACTAGCATAGGAAGGAAAAACAAGTATAACTTCAAAACTTTAAGCACATAGAGAGGAAACTTGATATTATTGCAACTCCTACAAGCATATATTCCTCCCTCATAATAATTTTCAGTAGAATCATGAATGAATTCAACAATATAACCATCACATAAAGCATTCTTTTCATGATCTACAAGCATAGAATTTTTTTTACTCTCCACATAAGCAAAATTCTTCTCATTCGGAATAGCTGGATCACTAGTTCCTAAAGTTGACACTCTTCCAAACCCGCTTTAGATGATAGTATTATTCATACTACAAAAGATATAAGTGAAGTTCATGGAGCATTCTACAATTAATATAGACTAACCAATATCCAAGCTCAAAATATATAAGTGAAGCACACAAAGCATTTTATAAAACCATACTCAAAAGATTTAAGTGAAGCACAAAGAGCAATTCTACTAGATCATACTTAAAAGATATAAGTGAAGCACATGAATTATTCTATACATTGATGAAGGGATATCTCATACTAGCATGGTTCTTAAAGAAAAAGAAAAGCACAAAGGACACAAATCATGTGAACACAACAAAAACCGAGGTATACCGATAATTGTTGAAGAAGAAAGATGGGATGCCAACCGGGGCATCCCCAAGCTTAGATGCTTGAGTATCCTTTGAAATATTTACTTGGGGTGCATTGGGCATCCCCAAGCTTGAACTCTTGCCTCTCTTTATTCTTCTCATATTGATAGCTCCTCGATCTTCGAACACTTCATCCACACAAAACTTTAACAAAAACTTTGTGAGATCCGTTAGCGTAATAAAGCAAACTACCACTTTAAGGTACTGTAATGAACTCGTCCTTTATTTATATTGGTGTTAAACCTACTGTATTACAACTTCTCTATGGTTCATACCCCCCGATACTAGCCATAGATTCATCAAAGGTACTAAGGAGAAGACGAGTCAGGGCCGATTGACAAGACTAGCTAGGATGACCTTGAGTAACTACTAATGCAGTGAGTAACTACTAATGTTACATTTTGCTTTTTAGGACTACCTAAAGGAAAGGAATAGAATGATCCATAGTCGTACCTACTTGAGGGCACCGAATGCATACAGCTTACGTGAAGAGAATAGTACAATTAACAACTAAACCTAAAGGGATCCACTTGTCAATACAATACTCTTCTTCGAACTTGCAAGCTTGGGACACAAGCGTAAACTGAAAAAGAAGTATGACCAGGTACACTGCTAAACATAAGTATAAAGAGGTAAGCAAACAACACGCGAAAAACAGAATCTATCAAAAACAGGACAGTCTGTAGTAATCTGGAAGTTTAGTAAACTTCTGTAACTCCAAAAATTATGAAATAAATATGAAAATTTGAACAATTTGTAAAGAATTAATGTGCAAGAAGTTTCAGACCCATTGACCTTCCAGTAAAAAATGTAAAATCACACGCTACAGCCAAAGTTTCTGTTTTTGTTCTGCACATAGTAAACAAGCAATCTAATCATCCTAAAACCAAAGCTTGGCACATTATTTTTATAATACAATGGATATATAAAAGGGGATAATTATTTATAGAGAAACTTCCATGAAAAATTCTACATTTTTTCCGTGAGCATGAACACAAGTGCTCAAGGTCGACCCTCACTTCTTCAATGCATAACTTTCAAATCACTTCTCTTTTTGAAAAACTATTTACGCATGAGAGGCAAGTAATTTTTTTTGTATTTTCATTATTTTAATTTTTTTGTATGTTTCACCCACAACTAAAAAGAAAAAAAGGAAAAACAAAATCTAATTAGTGAAGAAAGCAAACAAGCACACACGAGAATATCAACCCCACGCTATTGCTCCTCGGCAACGGCGCCAGAAAAGAGCTTGATAATCCCCAAGTGCAGGGAATCATCGTAGCAATTTCCAAAGGTGGAAGTGATAAGTATGAAGTGTCGATGGCCTCCAAGAGAGAGGAGGAGAGGTTCTCCCCTTTGTGCTTCCTCCTCCATGGCCTCCCCCTAGATGGGGAGAGGTTCTCCCTCTGGTCCTTGGCCTTCATGGCAATGATGGCCCCTCCGGGATCCTCCTCCATGGCCTCCGGTGATGATGGCCCCCTCCGGCAGGGTGCCAGAGAGGGCCTAGATTGATTTCTCGTGGCTACAGAGGCTTGCTGCGATGGAACTTCCGATCTAGGTTATTTTCTGGGAGTTTATGTATTTATAGGAATTTTTGGCGTTGGTTTCACGTCAGGGGGGTCTCCGAGTTGTCCACGAGGCAGGGGCCCACGCCCAGGGGGGTGGGCGCGCCCCCCACCCTCGTGGATAGCTCGGGACTCTTTTGGCCCAATTCTTTTACTCCAGGGGCTTCTTTTGGTCCTAAAAAATCATCAAAAATTGGCACGTCAATTGGACACCGTATGGTATTCCTTTTTTGTAAAACTCAAAAACAAGGAAAAAACAGAAACTGGCACTGAGCTCTAGGTTAACAGGTTAGTCCCAAAAATAATATAAAATAGCATATAAATGCATATAAAACATCTAAGATGGATAATATAATAGCATGAATACTTCACAAATTATAGATACGTTGGAGATGTATCACGGTCCGGGGGGCACCCGAGGTGGGCACAACCTGTCGGCGTCCTGGGAACGGGGGTCCCCAGACTTGCCTGCCTGTGGCCCACAGCGCGGCTCCACCAGCGGCCCTGTACGGCCCATCTTCACCAGCAAACACTCAAGACCCTCGCGAGGGGGACGACACAAGACCTCCTCGGGGGCTGCCTCACCAGGCTGGCTCGCGAGGGGCGGAGAGATCAAGGCAAGGGACACCTCGCGAGGTTCCTGTGACGCAATCCATGACGATTGGAGCCAGGCGGGCGCCAGCGCGCGCAATGTCCTCGTTTCCTCTTTGGTGCTAAAGGGGCAAGCGCAGGCGAGGAGTCCCGAGGCATCAGACAAAGGTTTCCATATCGGTGCAACGAGACCGAGACCAGCAAGACGGCAAGATGGAGGTCATTGTGGAGCCCAAGACGGCGTCACCACTAGAGCCTTTGGCAGGCGAAGACCACCTTTAGTCAGGATAACCTGTACTAGTTGTCTCCCTTCGAATTTGGCCATTGTTGGATCCCTTCCCGTTCAATATTTGGGGAGAGGACCAGGGCCTCTATAAATAGGACTAGCCACCACCAAAGGAGGCATCTGGATCTCATATTGAGCAGAGCCACCACCAAGCACAAGAACACCTCTCCTCAGGAGGCTGTTCTTCCCCTGTAACTGTTCATCCTCAGCCCAAGAGGCAATCCACCACACCACACTGGAGTAGGGTATTACACCACAAGGGTGGCCCGAACCAGTATAAATCACGTGTCACTTGTGTTGCGGGTTCATAGAGCTAGGCTTTGAGATCGCGGTGAGGCTGAGGGCGTGATTCGGTAGGGAGAGATCTTCATGCGCACCCTAATGTTCGAACCTCAAGGGTTTTGCCACAACCCGAAATCCGACACAACCCACGAGGGCGCGCCTGGGCCTCCTGGCGCGCCCTGGTGGGTTGTGCCCCCCTTAGGGCACCCCCAGGCGCAGCCAGGGCCCGTTGTGTTCCTTCTGGCCCATAAAAATTCTCCGTGAAGTTTTGTGGCATTTGGACTACGTCTGATATTGATTTTCTGCGATGTAAAAAATACAGAAAAAACAACTGGCACTTGGCACTATGTCAATAGGTTAGTACCAAAAAATGATATAAAATGACTATAAATGATTGTAAAACATCCAAGATTGATAATATAACAGCATGGAACAATCAAAAATTGTAGATACGTTGGAGACGTATCAGCATCCCCAAGCTTAACTCCTACTCGTCCTCGAGTAGGTAAGTGATAAAAAACAGAATTTTTGATGTGGAATGCTGCCTAACATGTCATATCATATTTCTTTTCTTTATAGCGTGGACATTTGGACTTTTAGTTGTTCAAAGCGATAGTCTAGTTTTGACATGATAATTTAGATACTCAAGCATATCAACAAGCAACCATGTCTTTCAAAATATCAACGCTAAAATAAGTTATCCCTAGCCCATCATGCTCAAACATTGATCCATTCATGAAACACATTAGAATATTAACTACACCCAATACTTAAGTACGATCATATTGCCTCCTAGTTGGTGCTTTTATAAGAGAAGATGGAGACTCAAAATAAAAATTGCATAAAGTAAAAGAAAGGCCCTTCGCAGAGGGAAGTAGGGATTTGTAGAGGTGCCAGAGCTCAAAGCGAAAAACTTAGAGATAAAAACATTTTGGGAGGTGTATCCATCCCACCAACGAAAACGACTTAGAGTTCCGAACACTTCCCAAACATAAAATAAAGTTTATTCCTTTTTCCACCATACGTTCACTTTCCATGGCTAACTGTATCCACGGGTGCCCTCCATACCAACACTTTCCAAGGAATTTATTATTTGACAACATAAAGTAAATTTAGTTTTTTTGCATTTCAAGACTGGGCATCCCTAATACCTTTGCCTTACTCTCGTGCAATGACAAGTGAATAAACACTCATCTTGAGAATAGCACATCTAGCATGGAAAATATTAGCCACCCTTCACCGCTCCGCGAGCGAAACAAACACACAAAAGAGAAGTTTATTTTGAAAATTAGAGATGGCACATACAAATTTTCTTAGAACGGCAAAAGAACACCGCATATAGGTAGATATAGTGGACTCATGTGGCAAAACTGGTTTAAAGGGTTTTTGGATGCACAAGTAGAGGTCATACTTAGTGCAAAATGAAGGCTAGCAAAAGATTGAGAAGCAACCAACCAAGAAACGAATAATCTCATAAGCAAGCATTAAGCATAAATAACACCGAATAATGCACCACAAGTACGATATAATTTCATTGCATGACTATTGACTTTCGTACTTGCATAGGGAATCACAAACCTTAACACCAATATTCTTACTAAAGCATAATTACTCACCAACATAACTCACATATCACATCATCATATCTCAAAACTATTACTAAGAATCAAGTTTATTATATCCTTCTTGGATATCTATCACTTTGGGACTAACTTTCATGTGTTGCTTTTCATAAGCTCAAACAAATATAAGTGAAGATCATGAGCACAATTATTATTTTCTTTCTCTCAAAATAATTTAAGTGAAGCAAGAGAGAATTTCTTGAAAATTTTACTAACTCTCAAATAAATCTAAGTTAAGAAAGAGAGCATTTCTTCAAAAAATACTAAGCACACCGTGCTAAAAAAGATATAAGTGAAGCACTAGAGCAAGTCCATTGCTCATAAAAATTTAAATGAAGCATAGAGAGCAATTCTAACAAGTCATGACATAATTTTGGCTCTATCAAATAGGTGTGTACAGCAAGGATTGATAACTTAAAGCACAAAATAAAAGAAGCAAAGACTCATATCATACAAGACGCTCCAAGCAAAACACATATCATGTGACGAATAAAAATATAGTTATGAGTAAAACACTGATGATCGTTGGAAGAAAGCGGGGATGCCACTCGGGGGCATCCCCAAGCTTAGTTGATTGCTCATTTTTAGATAATAGCTTGGGATGCCGGGGCATCCCCAAGCTTAGGCTCTTCCATCCTTCCTTCATCCATCGTAAGATAACCCAAAACTTGAAAACTTCAATCACACAAAACTCAACAAAACCTTCGTGAGATCCGTTAGTGTAAGAAAGTAAACCACTACTTTAAGTACTGTATCAAACCAATTCATTTTTTTGTATTATATCTACTGTACTCCAACTTTTCTATGGCAAAAACTCATCAAAGAAAACCATAGCGCCATGAAAATAAGCACACAACACAAAGTAAACAGAATCTGTCAAATCATAACAGTGTGTAGCAATCTGACTTAAATGAAAACTTCTGGAACTCCAAACATTCTGAAAAAATAGGACGACCTGAGAAATTTGTATATTAATCTTCTTCAAAAAGAATCAGGGCAAAAGCTCTTTCTGATAAAAAAGAAGAATTGTTTTCGTGAGCGCAAAGTTTCTGTCTTTTTCAGCAAGATCGAACAACTATCACCCAAGAAGATCCTATCGGTTCTACTTGGCACAAACACCAATTAAAACACAATAAACACAATCATAATAGTAGCATAATTGTGTTAACACTCAAGAACAAAAAGCAAAAAGCAAAAATAAAATTTATTCATTAGGTTGCCTCCCAACAAGCGCTATAGTTTTACGCCCTTAGCTAGGCATAAAGCAAGGATCTAAGTTTTGTCTTCTGAAGTTTTGGCAATTTTTGTAAGGGTTTTCTCAAACCCGGGAGGCTCTTTATGCTTCCCTAAATTCTCTGGGAAAGAAACCATCTTAAGATCAAAAATATCCAATCGCTTATTGCAAAGAGTAATCAAGGTATTCATGCGATTGATACTACCATTGAGGTGTTTGAGGGGTTCATTATATTTCTGTATTTCAACCATATGTTTATGCAAATCACCAAGTTTGTCCAACATTTGAACTCCCTCGGGGGTAAAAGGAAACCCCTTCTTTTGTGGTGGAATTCCCAAAATTCCCTCTAAGATTTCATAGGCAGCATTGGCATCAAGTTCAATGAAATTTCCTTTAGCGGCAAAATCGAGAAGTTGTCTATGATGCAAAGCCAATCCTATGTAAAAATTACGAAGGAAAACTTTAGCGTCCCCCTTTAAATTCGAAATGCGATAAGATTTCATATGCCTATACCAGGCATCTTTCAAAATTTCTCCTTGTCTTTGCTTGAAGTAAAGAACTTCAAAATCTTGTGATAAAGGGGGAGTAGGAACGCTAGCCATCAAGACTAGAGAGCAAGAAAAATAGCGGACGAAAAAAAGAGGCGAATAAAACGACAAATTTTGTGAAGTGGGGGAGAGGAAAACGAGAGGCAAATGGCAAATAATGTAAATTGTGAGGAGATGAGATTTGCGATTAGGAACCTGGTATATGTTGAAGATCCTCCCCGGCAACGGCACCAGAAATTGGCACATTGACGGGAGACTATCTTGACTTGATCCTCCCCGGCAACGACGCCAGAAATTCCTTTTGATGTCGCTTGAAGCTACGTTGGTATTTCCCCAAAGAGGAAGCGATGATGCAGCAGAGCGGCGGTAGGTATTTCCCTCAGATATGAAACCAAGGTTATGGAACCAGTAGGAGAACCAAGCAACACAACGTAAGCAGCCCCTGCACACAAATAACAACCACTCGCAACCCACGTGTTAAAGGGGTTGTCAATCCCTTTCGGGTACGGCGCCTCAAACGGTGCGGACGTGAGATAATTTTGTAGTAAATTGATAGATCGAACGCCAAATAAAATAAATAAGAATAAAACACAGCAAGGTGTTTTTGTATTTTTTGGTTTAATAGATCTGAAAATAAAAGCAAGGAAAAAGTAGATCGCAAAGAAAATATATGAGAAAGAAGACCCGGGGGCCGTAGGTTTCACTAGTGGCTTCTCTGAAGAAAAATAGCAAACGGTGGGTGAACAAATTACTGTTGGGCAATTGATAGAACTTCAAATAATTATGACGATATCTAGGCAATGATCATTATATAGGCATCATGTCCATGATTAGTAGACCGACTCCTGCCTGCATCTACTACTATTACTCCACACATCGACCGCTATCCAACATGCATCTAGTGTATTAAGTTCATGGAGAAACGGAGTAATGCAATAAGAACGATGACATGCTGTAGACAAGATCTATCTATGTAGAGATAGACCCCATCGTTTTATCCTTAGTAGCAACGATACATACGTGTCGTTTCCCTTTCTGTCACTGGGATCAAGCATCGTAAGATCGAACCCACTACCGGGCACCTCTTCCCTTTGCAAGATAAATACATCAAGTTGGCCAAAAAAAACCCAAATATAAGGAGAAGAAATACGAGGCTACAAGCAATCATGCATAAAAGAGATCAAAGAAACTCAAATACTTTCATGGATATAAAAAGAAAGATCTGATCATAAACTCAAAGTTCATCGATCCCAACAAACACACCGCAAAAGAGTTACATCATATGGATCTCCAAGAGACCATTGTATTGAGAATCCAGCGAGAGAGAGGAAGCCATCTAGCTACTAACTACGGACCCGAAGGTCTACAAAGAACTACCCACGCATCATCGGAGAGGCACCAATGGAGGTGGTGAACCCCATCCGAGATGGTGTCTAGATTGGATCTGGTGGTTTTGGACTCTGCGGTGGCTGGATGAATATTTCGTCGACTCCCCTAGAGTTTCTGGAATATTAGGATATTTATAGAGCAAAGAGGGGGTCCGGGGGGCACCCGAGGTGGGCACAACCCACCAGGGCATGCCCAGGCCTCCTGGCGTGCCCTGTGGGGTTGTGCCCCTGTCGAAGCACCCCCTAGGCTCAGCCAGGGCCCGTTGTGTTCCTTCTGGCCCATAAAAATTCTCCGTGAAGTTTTGTGGCATTTGGACTCCGTCTGATATTGATTTTCTGCGATGTAAAAAACACGGAAAAAATAACAACTGACACTTGGCACTATGTCAATAGGTTAGTACCAACATTGATAATATAACAGCATGGAACAATAAAAAATTATGGATACCTTGGAGACGTATCAAACAACAAGTGAATAATTCATAGACATTTCTTGACGCTTACCGATATTACCTATTCTTTGACATTCATTACAAGAAGAGACAAACTTACGGGCATCCTTGAAGAGAGTAGGCCAATAAAATCCGGATTGCAATACCTTATGAGCAGTTCTATCTCCAGCACGTTGCCCTCCATAAGCCTCGGAGTGACATTTCCGTAGGATTTGTCCCTGTTCATGCTCAGGTACACAACGTCTAATAATACCATCTACTCCTTTATAAAGATGTGGGTCATCCCAAAAGTAATGTCTTAAATCATAGAAGAATTTTTTCTTTTGCTGGTATGTAAATCTAGGTGGTAAATATTTTGTTACTAGTCTATGTTACTACCCATTGTGGCTAGTCTAACTAAATACAATCAAGTTCAATCTAATAACAGTGGGCCCGTGTGTCAGTGTTGACTATGCTGACGTGGCCGTTGACCAGACCCCACCTGTCTGTGACTCTAGGCAACACTGGCTCACTGAACAGTGAGCCCCACTGGTCAGGTTTGACCTGAACAACCCTGTTGACTTGTTGACATCACACCGACGTCGTGCTGACGCAGTAACTATTTCTGAGATTTGAATAAATCTAAATGATTTATTTATATTCAAAAATTTGTCCAAAACTTCTAAGAATCATAGAAAATAAACCGTAGCTCGGAATGAAATAAGTTATATATGAAAAATTATCAGAAAAATCCAAAGAATCTGTTTATATCATTTTGATGCATGTTTGAACAACTTAAAGTTGCTTTATAAGACAATTTGAATTAATGGCATTTGAAATGCCTTATGTGGAGTTTGAATTTGAATCCAGTGTTCAAACCAACTCCATTTAAATTGATGCTAGCTGCATTAGCTCAAATCACAGCATATTGCCATGTCACATTCATGCATCATATTGTTGCATTGCATTGATTGTGTTTCCTCTCTGTTGCCAGTAATTGTCCCTCCTCAGTAGACGTTGTACCAGCGATGAGTTCGATGACACCGATGAAGAGCTATACTATCTTCAAATGTGCCAGGCAAGCAAACCCCCATTGAGCATTCTGATACAATCCCACTCTCTCACTCCTGCTCTCTTTTACTGCATTAGGACAACAACGATTCAACTGTTACATGCTGTGGTAGTTGAACCCCTTTCCTCTGCATGACCTGTCTTTGCCACAGTAAATAGTTGAAACCCACTAGCATGAGTAGGAGTTGTTTGAGCCATGATGTGCCTACTCATTTATGCTTGCTTGTTATGCCTGCTATTGCTTAGAGTTGTGTCAGGTCTGATTCATCAGGGATTAATTGGAATGTGGTCATCATGTCCTGCTGTTGAGAGCTAAGTGTGTGAACACGATTTGGTAAAGGTAGCGGTGAGAGGCCATGTAGGAGTACATGGTGGGTTGTCTCATTGAAACCGTCCTCAGGAACTGAGTTCTTTGTTTGTGATCCAAGACAGTTACTACCACACATTGGGTTCCGGTAACTCGACCCCTCTCGGCTTATTAATCACCTCGATCTCTGTCCAGGAGTTGCAACTAGTTTCTGGTGTTTGTAGGTAGTGCTAGTAGTCTACCAAGTGGCACCCGGTACAGGTGGGCTTGGGACAGACTAGGTGCAGTGGCACGGTGTACCAAGTGGCACCCGGATGGTAGGCTTGGGATCCTTGCTCACATCGTTTGGGGCCGTGATGGAAACCTCGGTCGGACTCCCTTGCGGATGGAACCCGAATAGGCGATAAACCTGGACTACAGTCTTGCGTGGTTAGTCAGATCGTGGCCGACACCCTCGCCAGGCTTCCTCTTGAAGGTTGTCGAGATACATGACGTGTACATGGAGGTAAGTGGCGAGAGCGTGTGTGAAGAAGTAAACCCCTACAGGGTTAACATGATCAACTCGAATAGCCGCGTCCGTGGTAAAGGACTACTGGGTTGCTTATGCAGTTCATAGACAAGTGAAAGTGGATACTCTAAAATGCGCAAGATAAGCGTGAGTGCTATGGATGGCCTTCTCGTAGGGAGACGGGAACGGATCCATAGTGGTGTATTGATATGGTGAATAGGTGGACTCGTGTGCGCCATCTCAAAAGAGTTACCAGCAGACGTAGTACAGGATAGCCACTGAGTCAAAGCTGGCTTGCTACAGTTAAACTCCACCACCCCTTTGTTGATACTAATGCATATGTAGCTAGTTCTGATGTTAGTCTTGCTGGGTACATTTGTACTCACGTTTGCTTAATCTATGTTTTTGCAGAGGAGACTTCAGTCTCACTAGTAGTTCCGCGTGGACTTCGACATTTAGTTTGTTACCTCAGGTACGATCTTGTACCCTTGGGAGGGTATTGTAGATAGTCAGGCTTCTCAGCCTTTTCATTTGTAGTTGTCTGTACTCAGACATGTTATGCTTCTGTTGCTTGTATGCTCTGTATGTTAGGTCATGTGACCCCTGTTTGTAATAAATGTTATGTGGCTCTTCTGGGCCTTTATCTATATGAGTTGTTAAGTTATGTTGTGATGCCATGTTGTACAACACATACTTGCATGTTATGCGTACGTGTAACGTGTATTGCTATGTGTGGGATCCGACAACCTAGTTGTTTATTCTTGGTAGCCTCTCTTATGGGGAAATGTCTCCTAGTGCTTCCACTGAGCCATGGTAGCTTGCTACTGCTCCGGAACACTTAGGTTGGACGTCATGTGTCCTTCTTCGTTCCTGTGTCTGTCCCTTCGGGGAAATGTCATGCATTGCTCCTTTAAGTCCTTGTAGCTTGCTACGACTTGGGTTCATACGTTGATGATCGACACATTCGTTGCTGGGTCATGTATGCCTGTCCCTGTAAGTTAGTGCCACTTTGGATTCACGACAGGTCATGTCGGCCCGGGTTCTCTATCATATGGATGCTAGCGACACTATCATATACGTGAGCCAAAAGGCACAAACGGTCCCGGGCTAGGTAAGGTGGCACCTGTGGGGATACCGTGCGTGAGGCCACAAAGTGATATGATGTGTTACATTCTAGATCGGTGTGACTTAGGATCGGGGTCCTAACATATTTAGCAACAACGTAATTAGCATAGTCAGCATACCAAGGAGTACTATTAGCAACATTTATTGCAACTAACTGCTCATCAGGAAAACTATCATCAATAGGTAGTGGGTCATCAAGCACATTTTCAAGCCTAGACAAGTTATCAACTATGGGATTCTCAGCTCCTTTTCTATCAATAATATGTAAATCAAATTCTTGTAACAAGAGAATCCAACGAATAAGTCTAGGTTTAGCATCTTTCTTTTCCACAAGATATTTAATAGCAACATGGTCTGTGTGAACAGTTACTTTGGAATCAACAATATAAGGTCTAAATTTATCACAAGCAAACACCACTGCTAAGAATTCTTTTTCAGTAGTTGCATAATTTCTTTGAGAACTGTCTAGAGTTTTACTAGCATAATGAATAACATTCAATTTCTTATCAACTCTTTGTCCTAGAACAGCACCAACAACATAATCACTAGCATGACACATAATTTCAAAAGACAAGTTCCAATCAGGTGGTTGAACAATAGGTGCAGAAATTAAGGCTTTCTTAAGTGTTTCAAAGGCTTCAAAACAGTCATCATCAAAAACAAAAGGAATGTCCTTTTGCAAGAGATTAGTAAGAGGCCTAGAAATTTAGAAAAGTCTTTGATAAATATCCTATGGAAACCAGCATGACCTAGGAAACTACTAATACCTTTGATGTCCTTAGGACATGGCATTTTCTCAATTGCATCAACCTTAGCTTGGTCCACTTCAATACCTCTTTCAGAAATTTTATGACCCAAGACATTGCCTTCATTAACCATAAAGTGGCACTTCTCCCAATTCAAGACAAGATTTGTTTGTTCACATCTCTGCAAAACTCGCTCAAGATTGCTTAAACAATCATCAAAAGACTTCCCATAAACAGAAAAGTCATCCATGAAAACCTCAACAATCTTTTCACAAAGTAAGAGAATATAGCAGTCATACATCTTTGATAGGTAGTAGGTGCATTACATAAACCGAAAGGCATACGTCTACAAGCATAAGTTCCAAAGGGACAAGTAAAAGTGGTCTTTTCTTGATCAGGTTGAGAAACAAGTATTTGTGAAAAGCCAGAATATCCATCTAGGAAGCAAAAGTGTGTGCGCTTAGATAATCTTAAAAGCATTTGATCAATAAAAGGCAAAGGGTAATGATCTTTTCTAGTTCCTTTGTTTAATTTTCTGTAATCAATTACCATTCTATAGCGTGTAACAATTCTTTGTGGAACAAGTTCATTCTTATCATTAGGAACAACAATAATACCTCCTTTCTTAGGGACACAATGAACAAGACTTACCCATCTACTATCAGCTATAGGATAGATTGTACCTGCTTCCAGAAGATTTAATATTTCCGCTCTTACCACTTCTTTCATCTTCGGATTTAACCGACGTTGGTGATCAACAACGGGTTTAACATCAGGTTCCATATTAATTTTATGCTGACATAGAGTGGGACTGACGCGCTTTAAATCATCAAGAGTATATCCAATAGCAGCCCGGTGCTTCCTTAGAACTTTCAATAATCTTTCTTCTTCATGTTCTGAAATGTTAGCACTAATAATAACATGATATATTTTCTTTTCATCAAGATAAGCATATTTCAAAGTGTCTGGCAATTGTTTTAATTCAAACACATGATCACCTTTAGGTGGAGGAGGACCTCCAAGAGTTTCAATAGGCAAATTGTGTTTAAGTAGAGGACGTTGTTCAAAGAAAATTTTATCTATCTCATTTCTTTCATGCATATGTAGATCATTTTCATGGTCTAGCAAATATTGTTCTAAAGGATTAGTAGGTGGAATAGCAATAGAGGCAAGACCAATTAATTCATCCTTACTAGGCAATTCTTTTTCATGATGATTTCTACTAAACTTGGAAAAATTAAACTCGTGAGACTCATCACCAATGCTAACACCAACAGTTTGTTTCTTACAATCTATCTTAGCATTAACTGTATTCAAGAAAGGTCTACAAAAGATAATGGGACAAAAGTCATCTTGTGGGGAACCAAGAATAAGAAAATTAGTAGGGTATTTGATTTTCCAACACAAGACTTCAACATCTCTAATAATCCCAAAAGGTGATATGGTGTCTCTATTAGCAAGTTTAATAGTAACATCTATTTCTTCTATCTCAGCAGGTGCTATGTCATTCATAATTTCTTCATATAAATGTAAGGAATAACACTCACACTAGCACCCATGTCACATAAACCATGATAACAATGATATCCTATTTTAACTGAAATAACAGGCATGCCCACAACATGTCTATGTTTATCTTTTTTATCAGGTTTAGCAATTCTAGCAGCTTCTTCACAGAAGTAAATAACATGCCCATCCATATCTTCTTCCAAGAGATCTTTAACCATAGCAATGCTAGGTTCTACTTTAATTTGTTCATTAGGTTTAGGTGTTCTAATATAGCTTTTGTTAACCACAGTTGGCATGTTCCTTTATCCTAACAGGGAAAGGTGGTTTCTCAATATAAGCAGAAGGAACAACTGGATCAACATTGTAAATTATAGTTTCTTCTTTAACTGGTACTCATTTCTTAATTTCTTCTTTAATAGGTGGGTGATATTTAAACCATTTATCCTTAGGGAGTTCAACATGAGTAGCAAATGATTCACAAAAGGAGGCTACTATCTCAGAGTCAAGTCCATATTTAGTGCTAAACTTTTGAAAAGCATCGGTATCCATAAAAGATTTAACACAATCATACTTAAGTTTAATACCTGACTCTTTACCTTCGTCGAGTTCCCAATCTTCAGAGTTGCATTTAATTCTTTCCAAAAGATCCCACCGGAATTCAATAGTCTTCTTCATAAAAGAACCATCACAAGAAGTATCAAGCATGGTTTGATCATTACAAGAAAGCCGAGCATAAAAATTCTGGATAATAATTTCTCTTGAGAGTTCATGATTGGGACATGAATATAACATTGACTTAAGCCTCCCCCAAGCTAGAGCGATACTTTCTCCTTCACGAGGCCAAAAATTATATATATAATTCCGATCACGATGAACTAGATGCATAGGATAATTTTTTTGGTGGAACTCCAATTTCAAACGATTCCAATTCCATGATCCAATATCATCACATAGCCTATACCATGCCAATGCTTTTCCCTTCAAAGATAAAGGGAAAACTTTCCTCATGACTTCATCTCCATCCATTATTCTTGACGGAGCCGGTCTTCTCAAATTCTCGGGAAAAATTCCTTCTCTGGCTCTTCCGGTAGTGGCATAACCTTTTTCCTCAATTCTTCTGTCCTTTCATCTTGGTAAGGTTCTTCCATGACTCGGTCTTCTTAGCTGACGGGCCTGGCGCCAAAACTAAACAACTATCGATATCTCATGGTGGTCAACGATTTATGGTTTTCCTGCAGAAAATGGGTCTGGTTGATCCTCACCGTATAACCTACGATTGGCATCAACTGCTGTGTACAAGGGAAACATTCTTATACCATTCTAAGGTTCAAACAAGGTTTGATACCGTCGTCTCTCTACTATAGGTAGGTCACTCAGATTTACCATCCCGTATAGCAAAGCGAATAATAAGAGTAAGTCGGTATGGTGATCAATCCATCCCGCACCCAAATCATTACCTTGTATATGGTTTAGCGAATCTCGCATTCTAACACTCGGTCATCCTTGCAAGCATTGCAGAATTTCTCTTGTCAACGAACTAGGTTTGGATAAATCCATTGATTCTGCAAGCCAAACAAACGTCTATCGTTCCTTCACAACTCTCAGGTTTTGCGTAACTCCTATAAGATCGTCTGTCGATAAAATCGTAACTTCTTCCAAGGTCCTCCATTCCACAAGAGTGTGCTTGCTTCTTGGCAGGTCCTGGGCCTGTGGGTTATGGCCCATCTCATCACTGGTAAACCTTGAACTCATCGTGGAAACTGATCCTTAATCCAACATCCAACTTCCTGGTATTCCTAAATCCAACCAATTGTACTGTCTTCCTTCCTTCTATTGGCACCAAACTAGGACATGATTATTCAGACTCATCATCGAATTTCCATTGATCCATATTTCCAACATCATGCCTCCTTTATATCCAATAGTAATTTATCTCTTCATCCTCGGGGGATATCCCACATACCTAGATAAAAAAAACTTATACTTATGAAGTCCATACTCCACTTCGTGGAACATCATTATCCTTTCCAGGGTCAAGCGTCCTTACAGGGGAATATTGGCCATCTCTGCATGGCACTTCTTCAACTGGGGAAACATGAAACACATCATGAACTCCTGACAGTCCTTCGGGTGACTCCAACTTGTTGGCCACTTCTCCCATACGCTCCAAAACTCGGTATGGTCCTACAAATCTCGGGGCTAACTTTCCCTTAACTCCAAATAGTTCAACTCCTTGCAGAGGGAACACACGAAGACATGCTCTGTCTCCAATTTCATAGACTACCTCCTTTACATCCAATAATACTCCATACCGTCATATTCTTGGGGTATCCAACATATCAAGATAAAACTCATACTTATTTTGTTCGAAATCCACTTCGTGGAATATCATTACCTTTTTCCAAGGGTCAAGTTTCCTCACAGGGTACTACCACCCTTAAAATGCACAATCTTCCATAGACCATATTTCTCATATCCTCGAAAATGGTCAAAATCTTTCTTCATAGAGTAACAACTCGTAGAATCCAAATCAATACCAATGATGCTAACTTTATTGAATCTCAAATTATTACAATCTCCTGCATTCCATTACATGCCTCAATCCGGCACCTTACTAATAAAAGAAATGTCCACACTACTACTACTACTATACTTCTCGTTGCACTCACTCTTTGTCTCAAGTCTCCGTCTCCTTGGGGCATTCTCTGGCAAAGTGCCCTGCTTCATCACAACGGAAACATATTACTTCTGACATATCTCGGGGTTTCCTTGTGATTATATAGCCTCCTGGGGTCCTCATCTTCCCTTTTGGGCAATCATTTGGTAGTGTCCTGAATTTTTTTGCACCTGAATCATGCGATATGACTCAGGTCTCTCTTTGTAGAAATTGGGTTGTTCCTGAGATCCAATCTACTTCTCTTCCTGGACTTTTCCGTTCCAAACAGGGCTTCTATTTCCTGTGGGTCATACTCTATTTCCTCTGTCGGGAATTCTACTAAATCCCCATTCAGACAATTTTGGGAGATGTGTCCTTCTTCTCCACATGAATAGCATGACTTGGTGCAGGGTTTAATTTGTTCTTCTTTGGGTGTGTCCTCCACCTCTTCCTTCATCACAGGTTCCTCTAAAATTTCCATGAGGGCTCTTTTCATTGCTTCTTTCTTCTGCTGGACGGTCCTTTGTACCATGGGGTAGATGTGACACTGAGCAGGGTAGTGGGTAGTCCCTTCACACAAGAAACAAGTGATCTGCCGAGTTGGGCATTCTTCAGCTGGGTGACTTCCTTCACAATTAGGGCATTCATCCTTGTGTTCCTTATGGTTGTGTCCTATTTCTCCACAAGGCTTGTATGCATAAGGTTTCTTCATATCCTTTCCATAAGGCTTCAATTTCTGGGACACAAGACGAGATCTTTGTAGAGTCCACTTAAATTCTTTCCAAGTGGTTACTCCTTTCCATCCATTGATGGTTTGGTACATCCTCCACCAAGTAGCAGCACCTCTTTCAAAACATTGAAGAGCATGCCAGGTCATATCCCTTCCGACTATAGGGTTATTCTTCATGTGATCCTCCATGTTCTGAATCCATCGGTCCGTCTCCAATTGACTCATCGGTCCAGAAAATACAAGCTCATCTCCATTCATCCTCTATTGGGTCCAAGGGTTTGGGGTGAGATAAGAGAGGTCGAGAGGGATGCACACAATACAAACAATAGTTTTGAAGAGACTGATTTTTATTGTGGCTGTCGGAAAAACAACAAACAAATGACAGCTCACAAACGTCGCATCTAACATACGTATAACAGGGATTTGGTCTTCTAAAGGACAATAAATCTTCAAAGTCGCCAAACTCTTGAAGTCTTGTTAATGCCTCCAATGGCTTCTTCCGATCATGCTTGTCCTTCTTAAGTTCTTTTGCCAGATCATCTCTGTTGACTCAAAGTCTCTCATGACATCCTTGAATATTCTGGGGTTGCATCCCAAACTTCTGGGTTTCAACATCCTTGACATGAACCATGATCCTACTGTCCTTCAGTTCCTGACGAGTCTTTGATGTCTCGAGGTTTTGCTCCTCCATCATGGCTACTTTCAGCTTCTGCGTCCTGAGTTCTTCACGAAATGCTTACTTGTCGAATACTGCTTCCTGAAGGTTCATCTTAACTTCCTGATGTAATACTCCAGATCCTGGTGATACACCGGTCTAAAGTTAAAACTTCATCTTGCTGAGAGGTGATCCATCAGCTTTCTACCATCCAATCCTTCCATGCATCTGCATGCTTAACTCCGCACGGTGATAATATCATAAGCGGGCGATAACCTCATGGGTATCCGTGTTTCTGCTCTTGTCATTACCATGAGCTATCATTCCATAGTTGATATCTCCTGCCTTAGGGTTTCCTTGACAAAACTTTGAGTTTCTAACTCTCCATGTTTCGGTCTTTCTCCGATACACCTTGCTCTCGAGTATTGACAGCTTCCATAGTCTGCCAAGTTCCATAAGGGTAACCTTCCTAGGTCATACACCTCTGGCAATTCTTCAGAGCCTTCAAATTCTCCCAGTCTTCGGAGTCTTCAACCGTTGTAGTTTCCATCATAATGCACGGTAAAATCCTCTTCATTCCGAATGGTCTTAGTTGTCCGATATCTTGTCCTTCTTGGAGTGGTCTCATCAGTCGAATCTTCGAGTGGTCCAAAGGAAAAAGGGTATGGTCTCACTTAAAGGGAATATTTGAATTAACTCAGAAGAGAAGAGAGGTACAAGATTCTTTTGAAAAGAAAAGTTTTAGAGAAAATCCTTCCTATGGGCTTGCCAGTTTCTAGGGTCACGTCCTACAGTCAACATGTGCTCTGATACCATCTTGTAGCGACCCGACCCGAATGGATCAAGTCTCTGTGCTTAAGTTTCATCCCTGGATCGGTATGCTGACACACACAGTACTCGAGGATTTATAACAGAGGTAAATCACATGTATAAAGTAACATAAATACTATTACCTCAATCCAAAATAGCGGAAGTAACAAGGTTGTGGATTCCCATCAACACCAACGGCAAAGTTGAGTGTAGAAATCATAACCCTAACGTATCACTTACTCGTCGTAAGATATCCTGCAACATGAAACGTTGCAGCCCGAAAACGGGTCAGTACATTGAATGTACTGGCAAATTCACACCATAGAAAAATGATGAACAAAGGCTATCACTACATGCATATATGGCTGGTGGAAAAGCTCTATGGTTATAATGTTTTTGCGAAAAGCCAATTTTTCCCTACTTCAAAGGAATAAATTTTATTTAACTATCATGGTGGTTGTGAAACATTGAGATGGTTGACAGCATCTCAATCCCAATTAAGCATCATCATTAACCCAACAAGATTAATTAAAGTAACATGATGAGATCAACGGGATAATCCAAGAACTAGATACTCAAAATGTCCATAACCGGGGACACGGCTAATCATGATTAGTTTGTACACTCTGCAGAGGTTTGTGCACTTTTCCCACAAGACTCGATCGCCTCCGCTTGATTCTCGCAGTGCATGATGTTTGAGAAACAGATGACCGAGACACAGTCTTTCAGAAACAGTCACTCTCTACTCTGGATGGACCGGTACACCTACTTTCCCCTACATCTGCTAGTCCACCTCTTCAAGAGATCCTGTAACCTACTTAGCTATGCTAGAGCCCATAATAGCTTGCGGCTGCACACGGAAGTTTCTAGCATGAATAATCTTATGATCCCTTTGAGCCTGGGTGGCGGACCTTATACATACAGGCAACACTGGGTTCTCCAGGTGCCTCAATCCACCCAGATGTGAGTTTTAGTTGCCACCTTAAGTTGAACCTTATTAAGCATCTCACATCTGTCATGAATTTCACTCAAACCCAATCCACGTCTACGAGCATAGCATGGCAATAATAAAAGCAACGTAGAAGTAACTCCCAAGGGTTTGATTGAAAACAGGTAATAGGTACTACCTCAACTACATCCCAATACCCACAGTTTAATTAGATCCTAACAATGCAATGTGTTTGAGGAAAACAGATCTAATGCAATAAAACTGGGTATGAAAGGGATATGATCAAAGTGTGAACTTGCCTGCAATGTTGATGAAGATGATTCGCACTCAAAACTCTTGATAGATCTACTCGTCACACTCCGGTCACTCTATCGAGAGCAAGCAATAGTAACCACACATAAGCAATCACTCAAAAGATTGAGAAGAACGAAGAAGACACTTCGTAAAAACATCAAAACCAAGTGAATAACTCTTGCAACATAAAACAATTTCTAACAGTACCAAAATTATGTGAATTTGGCCTTATCAGAAAGTTTAGGTCAAGAGCTTCGGTTTGCAAAAAGAATCAACTCAAACGGAGTTACGGAACTCAAGTTATGAACAAAAGAAGTTTGAATACAAATCTGTTTGAATTCAAATTTTAAAACTTTCAAAAACATGTTTAAGTTGTTTTACTGGATAGAGGAGATCATAACGAAGACGTGGGCATTGGTTTCGTTGGATTTGGACAAACGGGTGAAAAGTTATAGACGTTTGAAGATCAGGGGCTAATCTGTAAATAAGATATTCACAGACGGGTCCCTGGCCGAAAATAACAGAAAAAGAAAAAACTAAATAGTGAACGTTCGTTAACTAAGATCTAAACAGAGAATGCTCGCAGTTTAGTAAAACTAAAAAAACAGATCTAGGCTAGGGTTTTTTTTAGAAAAACCGAACAAAAAAAAACCGAGAAAACCGGGCGGCGGTTATACCGGTTTGCGGCGGATCGGGTCCGGCGAGGTCGGGGCAGTGGCGTGCTCCGGCGACGGCGGCGCGCGGGCAAGGCGAGGGCGGCGAGCTCCGGTGGTTCTTCGGCGGCGGCGAGGGCGTCAGGGGGCTCGGCGCGGCGCGGTGGTGAGGATGGAGGGGCGGCGTCGGTCGGGAGTGGCGGGGCGGAGCGGCGGATCTCGCCGGCGGCGGCGGCTTCCGGTGGGCGCGACGGGGATGCAAGAAGAAGGGGGGGTCCTGGGCGGCGGCTTTATAGAGGGGGGGAGGGGCGGCACGGTGGCGTGCGGGAAGGGGCAGGGGAGGAGGAGTCCGGCGGGGAGACGCCTCCGGCGAGCCTTGGGGGCGGCGGACTCCCGCCTGGAGTCGGTCGCGCGGGGGTGACGGGCGAGCTGGGCTGGGCCGCGGCCTGGCCTGGGAGCTGGGCCGGCCCAGTCGGAGGGGAGGGTTTTTTTTAAACCCCGACAAACAAAATAAAAACAAATAAAATAAAAATATTATCTAGGCATATAATATATCAAAATTTTCAGAAAAATATTTCCTACAACGTGGACATTTTTGTAAAGTCAAATAAAATCCTCACAAATTAAAATAAAGCAAAAAGTGCTACTGCCTTAATAAAATCCAATAAAAATCATTTTTAAAATACCAAAATGATTTCAAATTTATTTCTCTCCAATTTTCTGATGTAGGGAATCATGTTACCCTATTTTCTGTATATTTTATTTTTGGAGAAAAATAATTTGAATAAAACTCAAATGACTCCAATATTGAAAAATAATTGCAACGGGACTTTGAATAAATCCTTTGAAACTCCCAACTCATATTTCATTTGTTTTGAAGAAGTCATTTTATCTTCTCTCGTGAAAATCATTGAGTTGCATAAAGTTTCAGAAATGAAAAATATTTTCAAATAAAATTCAAATATTTTCAACACCCCTTGTCATTTAAATAAATGGAAGAAGTCATGTCATCTTCTCTCCAGGGTTTTGTGGTGAAAAGAATTTGAATTCATGGAGATCATAAAAGCAAAAATGAAAGTTTGGGAAAGTCCTTTTATTCCCTCTCATTTAACTTTCAAAAGATTTTGAATTCCACTCACTTTCAGTCAATCAATCAAACAATCAATCCAATCTATTTGTTTATTATAACATTCCAAATTTTAGAATTTTGAGATGTTACAAACAAACTCCCCTGAGACGGTGAATGACTATAGGCCGATCACACTCCTCAACTGCTGTCTAAAGCTGATTACCAAACTCCTTGCCAATCGTTTACAGCGTGTCATCCTGCGAATAGTTCACAGAAACCAGTACGGTTTCATCAAAGGGCGCACGATCCAAGACTGTCTCACCTGGGCCTTCCAGTACATTCATCAATGTCAAGCCTCAAAGCGGGAGATTATTCTTCTTAAGTTGGACTTCGCCAAAGCTTTTGACACGATCGAACACGCCCCCATGCTTAACATCATGAAACACATGGGCTTCAACGACAAGTGGCTGTCTTGGATTGATTGTATTTTCTCCACTGGCAGATCTTCTGTGTTGCTTAACTGGGTTCCTGGCTGCTAGTTTCATTGCCGTACGGGAATACACCAGGGTGACACGCTGTCCCCCTGATCTTTGTTCTTGCCGCTGACCTTCTCCAGGCTGCCATTAATGATGCCTTCCGACAAGGATGAATCCAGCTGCCCTTCCCCTGTGCAGGTCAAACGGAATATCCGGTGATCCAATACGCGGAAGATACGATTCTAATAATGCCAGCCTGCCCGCAACAAACTGCCACCATGAAAGGGATGCTGACTGACTATGCTTCATCGATTGGCTTGCGAATCAATTTTCATAAGTCCACACTTATACCAATCAATCTCTCTGCTGAAGCAGCCGCTACCTTTGCAAATCTATTTGGTTGCTCCATTGGGTCGATGCCGTTTACATACCTTGGACTACCCCTTGGTACCTCCAAGCCCATGATCCTAGATCTTATGCCGCTGGTTTGCAGTGCTGAACGCCGTCTCACCTCCACCATTGCAATGATGTCGTATGGAGGGAAGCTCTCTTGGCTTAATGCTATTGTTACCTTGCTCCTCATCTCCGCCATGTGCACGCTTAAGTTCCCGCCAAAACTGATTGAGATGCTAGACAAGATCAGGAGGAGATGTCTTTGGACCAAGAAATCTGAGCAAGGTGAGAAATGCAACTCCCTTGCCGCATGGGAGATGGTCTGTAAGCCCAAGAAACATGGAGGTCTCGGGGTCATCAACATCAAGCTGCAAAATGAAGCCTTGCTAATGAAATTCCTCCATAAGTTTTATAACAAGATGGATATACCGTGGGTGCAGCTCGTGTGGGACGCCTACTACACCGACAAGATACCACATGCTGTGCCACTGGTAGGCTCTTTCTGGTGTCGAGACATATTGAAGCTCACTCCAATCTTCCGCGGCATATCACAGGTGCAAGTGGTGTCCGGCACGTCTGCGTTGTTTTGGAAGGATCTATGGGGACACGATGTACTACAAAACACACACCCCCATGCCTTCTGCTTTGCCATGCATGAAGATACGTCCATCAAGGGGTTCTTGGAGACCACGTCGCTGGCTGCGGCTTTCCACCTACCGCTCTCGCCACAGGCTTTGTCTGAGGTGCGAGATATCCAAATGCTCTCCCTGCACATGAGCTCGACCACTTCTGTTAATGATGTTTGGCACTATATTTGGGGCAAGACGGAGTATAGATAGACTACTATCAGTATTTGATGAGGACATCAATACCATTGTTACACCCACAACCCCTGCTACTATACATACTGGACCGAGTACTAGAGCTCGCACACGCCAATTAAATTACCAGGTACTTTCATTTCTTGGTAATGATTCTAATGTTCATGAGAATATGATGCTGCCTAAATTGGATACATTTGTTTTGCTTACAAATGAAGGGCCTAGCTTGGAGAAGGGTGAACATTGGAGCAAGAACAAGCATGGAGTTGATGGCATGTGCAAGGGAGACAAGAACAGAGTTTCAAGTGATGATTTCAGGACTTTGAAGCCACCATAATGAGTGCATGAAGCCTTGGACGAAATATACAAGATGCCACTTCATAATTTCGTCCAGAGGCTATTCTAGGTGCTGCGTCACCTTATTTTTGGGCCAGGCCCATGTAATTTCGAAATACTTCAATATAGGCTGTTTTTAGAGTCCGTATGTGTGGGGAAACAAGAGTTAGGGTGGGTTTCGGACCCCTCCTCCAAGGGCCACGAAATTCCCCCCTCTTCCTCCATATATACAGCCCCTTAGGGCATCGTTTAGACTTTGGGTTTTGTTTAGATTAAAAAGTTCGCCATAGCTGCAAATTTGCGTACTTCGTTTGTGTTCAACAACCAGACAAAGGCGTCACAGAACCCCACCTTCATTAATAAAGCTTTCCTCTTTTAATCGCAATATCCAGATTACAATCTCAGTTTCTTGCTTGTTCTTCGTTTGCTCGCAGCAAATAGACCTTCGTGGTCAAGTTGATCGTGCTCCAGCGTGGTCAATAACCCCTCGGAAGTTGGTTTAGCGATTGCTAAGGCGTGACGTCTTCGCACGTTCGTAGTCGGATCGTCAAAGTCGACTTCCACAGAAAACGATTGCTATCTCATCGAAACATCGGGACACCTTCGCCTCTATCAAGTGGTATCAGATTTCCAGGTTGCTCGGTGAGATTTTACAGTTTTTCGTAGTTTAGATCGAGTCTGTTCTTCATACCTATAGTCCACGACAAAGCCAAAAAAAATTAGGGTTAGTTCATCCTATCCGAACCAGTCTGAGCCTTTGCATAGTCTTTTTAGTATTTTGCTTTGTTGAATTTACGGTTGCATCGTTGTGTCAAGTTGCTGGTCTTAGCATCTAGTCTTTTAGAGTTTCGAGTTCTAGTCATAAGTTGTCACGCCGCCGCCGCACCATCATCATCGCCCCTGCCACCCACCACCACCGCTCCGAATCCGTATCCATATACCACCACCGATCCATATCCATATCCTACCACCACCGCCGCCATATACCACCACCATATATCCACCACCAATCTGAGTTCCTTTCATATTAGGTTTGTTTTCGAGATCCATCTAAATTCCGATTCGTGTTTCCTTGCCTGAGTAGGTTTCGGGAAAAAAAAAGAAAAAAAAGTCTGGAGACCCCCGAGCAGTTTTTAGGCCATAATTTTGGCGACAAAAAATATTTTTTCCCTATCCTATTTTTAGGCTTTTCTGAGTCTTTTGAGACACTCGCCATCATAGTGATTTTTTGTCGTCGCTGCCCTGATTTCCGAAAAAATAGTCAAAAAAAATTCGTGCCCATCCTGTCAGTTTGACCTGGGAAGAGTTTTGAGACACTCGCCATAATAGTGAATTTTCGCAAAAAAAGAGTGCAAAAAAGCAGGGCGATTTTTTTCCTCCAGAGTGTGCTTTTCCCTTGTTTACGTGCAGCGCCGTGATTTTGTTAGTGTTCTAGGCTCGCGTCTCTAGCACGGTCTAGCCTAGGACCAGCACAGTACCGTCGTTGAGCGTTTATTCAACTTTGCATCTCTGAATTGATTATTGCTGACCCTTTTTGCTACCATATGATAAGCCTTCCCAGCTCCACATACATCTACATCGTGCGTTTGACTCTCCCTGGTAATCGCTCTATCCAAGCTTTGAGAGTTTTGACTACATCGGTTGTCGATCACCGCCTGCTGCTGGGTAAGAACTGGTAAGAATTTGAGATTTTCTTGACGGATTTGTGACACCCGCCACCACCACCACTTGTTATTAGTCTATAGGATCATATTCTTGTGTGTTTCTATTGCTGCTAACCATGCTAGGATCACAAGCCGACGAGACTGACTGGGAGAACTTGGTGAACAAGGAGCTTCATGATAAGTTTCAGCAAATGATGAGTGGACAGGTGCAAGATGTGATAAACAGATTTGACGAGGCCATGGAAAGATAGATGGCATGGAGAAGACGTTTGAAACAAAGCTCGATAACAAGTTTGCTGAATTGCTTTCGCGTTTTCCACCACCACCGCCGGCTGCACCTATCGCACCTCTACAACGACAACAACAACGCCCCCTTCCGAATCAGTTCGGACGAGCGAAGCGTGTTCCTCTTGAGGATGGTCAAACTTCTGGAGCTGCTGTACCTGGTGTTGATGCTTCTGTAGCTCCTGCTGCTACTGCAGAGGTGGAGGACCATTACGAGGATGAGGTTGATCAAAATCAGAACTACGTGCAACCACCAGCACCACCACCACCAGGTCGTCCTCATGCATATCATCGCAACGGTAGGGATGCACCACCACATGAGGTACGAGATCATGACCATCTTCCTAAACTGAAATTGAATATTCCACCATTTGAGGGTAGATATGTTCCTGATATATATCTTACTTGGGAGTTAGAAACTGAACAACGTTTTACATGTTTACAATATCCCGAGGAGAGACGTGTTCCTGCTGCTGTTTGTGCTTTCACTAGTTTTGCATGTGTTTGGTGGTCTGAACATTGTAGATTATATCCTATTCCAGCTACTTGGGCTGCTTTGAAAACTGCTATGCGTACTCGTTGGGTTCCACCATATTATCAACGTGAATTACTTCAAAAATTGCAGCGCTTAAGACAAGGAAAAAATTCTGTAGAAGAATATTATCAGGAATTACAAACTGGCATGATTAGATGTGGTATCGTTGAGGAGAATGAAGCTATGCTTGCACGTTTTATGGGTGGATTGAATAGAGAGATTTAGACAATTCTAGAGTATAAGGATTATAATAATATCACTCGTTTATTCCATCTTGCTTGTAAAGCTGAACGTGAAGTGCAGGATCGACAGGCATTGGCGCGGACTAACTTTTCTGCAGGTCGACCTTCATCATGGACACCGCGTGCATCCTCTACTTCCACACATTCTACTGCACCGACACCTCCATCAGCTGTTACCTCCAACCATGATACAAGGAAGCAGGCACAACCACCATTATCTTCCAAGAGCACACCTATCGGGCCTGCACAGAGTTCTTCTTCTTCCATGGCATCAACAGGGCACCCAAGTGATATTATTTGTCGTCATTGTAAAGGAAGAGGACATTTAGCGAGAGAATGCAAATCTCAGTGTGTGATGATTGCTACTGAGGATGGTGGGTATGAGTCCGCTAGTGACTATGATGAGGAGACTTTGGCTCTTATTACACGTGAAGAACACGGTGGAGATGATTCTGATCATGAGACGCAATACATGGCTCCTGAAGATGCTGACAGGTATGAATGTTTATTTGCTCAACGTGTTTTGAGTGTGCAGGTCACACAAGCTGAGCAAAATCAGAGGCATAATTTGTTCCATACAAAGGGAGTTGTGAAGGAACGTTCTGTTCGCATCATCATAGATGGAGGGAGCTGCAACAACTTGGCTAGCATGGAGATGGTGGAGAAGCTATCTCTCACCACAAGACCACATCCACATCCTTACTACATCCAATGGTTCAACAACAGCGGCAAGGTTAAGGTAACACGTATTCGTGTGCATTTCAGTATCTCTACATATGCTGATTATGTTGATTGTGATGTGGTACCCATGCAAGCATGTTCCTTATTACTTGGTAGACCATGGCAATTTGATAAAAATTCTGTACACCATGGTAGAAATAATCAGTATACTCTTGTTCATAAGGATAGCCATATTACTTTGCTTCCTATGACTCCTGAATCTATTTTGAAAGATGATATTAATAGAGCTAATAAAGCAAAACAGGAGAAAAATAAGAGTGAAAATCAGATTGTGGCAAAAGAATTTGAGCAACAAATGAACCTAATAATAAACCATCTAGTGTTGCTTCTGAAATTAAATTGAAAAGTGCATGTTTACTTGCCACAAAATCTGATATTGATGAGCTAGATTTTAGCAAATCTGTTTGCTATGCTTTTGTGTGCAAAGAGGCATTATTTTCATTCGAGGACGTGCCTTCCTCTTTGCCCCCTGCTGTCACTAACATTTTGCAGGAGTTCGCTGACGTCTTCCCACAAGACGTGCCACCGGGATTACCACCTATTCGAGGGATTGAGCATCAAATTGACTTAATTCCCGGTGCATCGCTACCCAACCGTGCACCATACCGTACCAATCCAGAGGAGACGAAGGAGATTATGCGTCAAGTACAGGAGCTGCTCGACAAAGGTTATATACGCGAATCTCTTAGTCCTTGTGTTGTTCCTATTATACTAGTGCCTAAAAAGGATGGTACGTCGCGTATGTGTGTTGATTGTAGAGGCATTAATAATATTACTATTCGTTATCGTCATCCTATTCCTAGGCTAGATGATATGCTTGATGAATTGAGTGGCTCTACAATATTCTCCAAAGTTGATTTGCGTAGTGGATACCATCAAATTCGTATGAAATTGGGAGATGAATGGAAAACAACATTTAAAACTAAGTTTGGATTTATATGAGTGGTTAGTCATGCCTTTTGGGTTAACTAATGCACCTAGTACTTTCATGAGACTAATGAACGAAGTTTTACGTGCTTTCATTGGACGATTTGTGGCAGTCTATTTTGATGATATACTGATTTATAGCAAATCTTTGGAAGAACATTTGGAACATTTACGTGCTGTTTTTATTGCTCTACGTGATGCACGTTTGTTTGGTAACCTTGGGAAGTGCACCTTTTGCACCGACCGAGTATCTTTTCTTGGCTATGTTGTTACTCCACAGGGAATTGAAGTTGATAAAGCCAAGATTGAAGCTATTGAGAGTTGGCCGCAGCCCAAAACGGTCACACAACTGAGGAGTTTTCTTGGACTCGCCGGTTTCTATAGGCGTTTTGTGAGAGATTTTAGCACCATTGCTGCACCTCTCAATGAGCTTACAAAGAAGGATGTGCCTTTTGTTTGGGGTACCGCACAGGAAGAAGCCTTCACGGTATTGAAAGATAAGTTGACACATGCTCCTTTACTCCAACTTCCTGATTTTAATAAGACTTTTGAGCTTGAATGTGATGCTAGTGGAATTGGATTAGGAGGTGTGTTATTACAAGATGGCAAACCTGTTGCATACTTTTCTGAAAAATTGAGTGGGCCTAGTCTGAACTATTCTACTTATGATAAAGAATTATATGCTCTTGTTCGGACCTTAGAAACATGGCAACATTATTTATGGCCCAAAGAATTTGGTATACATTCTGATCATGAATCTTTGAAACACATTAAAAGTCAAGCAAAACTGAACCATAGACATGCTAAATGGGTTGAATTCATGGAGACTTTCCCTTATGTCATTAAACACAAGAAGGGTAAAGAAAATGTTATTGCTGATGCATTGTCTCGTTGTTATACTATGCTTTCACAACTTGACTTTAAAATATTTGGTTTGGAGACCATCAAAGATCAATATGTACATGATGCTGAATTTAAAGATGTATTGCAGAATTGTAAAGAAGGTAGAACATAGAACAAGTTCGTCGTTAACGATGGATTTGTGTTTCGTGCTAACAAGCTATGCATTCCAGCTAGCTCCGTTCGTCTTTTGTTGTTGCAGGAGGCGCATGGAGGAGGACTAATGGGGCACTTTGGCGTGAAGAAGACGGAGGATATACTTGCTACACATTTCTTTTGGCGAAAGATGAGACAGGATGTTGAGCGTTTTGTTGCTCGCTGCACTACATGTCAAAAAGCTAAGTCACGACTCAATCCTCAAGGTTTATATATGCCTTTGCCTGTACCTAGTGTTCCTTGGGAGGATATATCTATGGACTTTGTTTTAGGTTTACCTCAAACAAAGAAGGGGAGGGATAGCATATTTGTTGTCGTGGATAGGTTCTCGAAAATGGCACACTTTATACCATGTCATAAAAGCGATGATGCTGTTAATGTTGCTAATTTGTTCTTTCGTGAAATTATTCGATTGCATGGTGTGCCAAATACTATTGTTTCAGATCGTGATACTAAATTTCTTAGCCACTTTTGGAGATGTTTATGGGCTAAGTTGGGGACTAAACTGCTTTTTAGTACTACTTGTCACCCCCAAACTGATGGTCAAACTGAAGTAGTCAATAGAACATTGTCTACTATGCTTAGGGCTGTTTTGAAGAATAATAAGAAAATGTGGGAAGAATGCTTGCCTCATATTGAATTTGCTTATAATCGTTCGTTGCATTCTACTACTAAGATGTGCCCTTTTGAAATTGTGTATGGTTTCCTACCTCGTGCACCTATTGATTTGTTGCCTCTTCCATCTTCGGAGAAGGTTAATTTTGATGCTAAACAACATGCTGAATTGATCTTAAAAATGCATGAGTTAACTAAGGAAAACATTGAGCGTATGAATGCTAAATATAAACTTGCTGGAGATAAGGGTAGAAAACATGTTGTCTTTGCACCTGGAGATCTTGTTTGGTTACATTTGCGTAAGGATAGGTTTCCTAATTTGCGCAAATCAAAGCTAATGCCATGTGCTGATGGTCCTTTTAAGGTGTTAGAGAAAATAAATGATAATGCATATAAACTTGAGCTGCCTGCAGATTTTGGGGTTAGTCCCACTTTTAACATTGCAGATTTGAAGCCTTATTTGGGTGAGGAAGATGAGCTTCCATCGAGGACGACTTCATTTCAAGAAGGGAGGATGATGAGGACATCAATACCATTGTTACACCCACAACCCATGCTACTATACATACTAGACCGATTACTAGAGCTCGCGCACGCCAATTAAATTACCAGGTACTTTCGTTTCTTGGTAATGATTCTAATGTTCATGAGAATATGATGCTGCCTAAATTGGATACATTTGTTTTGCTTACAAATGAAGGGCCTAGCTTGGAGAAGGATGAACATTGGAGCAAGAACAAGCATGGAGTTGATGGCATGCGCAAGGGAGACAAGAACAGAGTTTCAAGTGATGATTTCAGGACTTTGAAGCCACCATAATGAGTGCATGAAGCCTTGGACGAAATATACAAGATGCCACTTCATAATTTTCGTCCAGAGGCTATTCTAGGTGCTGCGTCACCTTATTTTTGGGCCAGGCCCATGTAATTTTGAAATACTTCAATATGGCTGTTTTTAGAGTCCGTATGTGTGGGGAAACAAGAGTTAGGGTGGGTTTCGGACCCCTCCTCCAAGGGCCATGAAATTCCCCCCTCTTCCTCCATATATACAACCCCTAGGGAATCGTTTAGACTTTGGGTTTTGTTTAGATTAAAAAGTTCGCCATAGCTGCAACTTTGCGTACTTTGTTTGTGTTCAACAACCAGACAATGGCGTCACAGAATCCCATCTTCATTAATAAAGCTTTCCTCTTTTATTCGCAATATCCAGATTGCAATCTCAGTTTCTTGCTTGTTCTTCATTTGCTCACAGGAAATAGACCTTCGTGGTCAGGTTGATCATTCTCCGGCGTGGTCAATAACCCCTCGGAAGTTGGTTTAGCGATTGCTAAGGCGCGACGTCTTCGCACGTTCATAGTCGGATCGTCAAAGTCGACTCCCACAGAAAACGATTGCTATCTCATCGAAACATCGGGACACCTTCGCCTCTATCAGTATTTCTTCAGAGACGCGCATGCCCACCCCATCTTCAAATGTCTATGGTGTTCACATTGCATCGTGAGGATTAAGGTCTTCGGCTGGCTTTTATTTCATGACAGGCTCAACACACGTAACATGCTGAAATGACGCCACTATGACATCGGTGATGATCACAATTGCCTCCTTTGTGGGGGTCCAGATGAAGAGACGGTGGATCATATGATTTTACGTGTCCTTCTAGTCAAGCCTATTGGCGTCAACTTGGGATCATCTGGCCGAGATTTGACTGCCGTCTGCACGTATTGCAAACCACCAAGGACTCCTGGAGCGGCCCTCTATTCCTTGATATTTTCCTCGTGGCAGCTTGGAGCTTATGGAAGGAAAGAAACAACAAGCATTTTAGAAGGGTGCACCCTACCATCAACTCCTGGCTTCGGAGGTTCAAGGAAGATTTTGGCCTACTACAGCACAGAACCAAGAGGGCTCACTCTGCCCTCATAACTTCCTTCATAGCTGATCTTTGACACATAAGTAGCTTCTTCATATACATACTTGGCCTGTATCTTTACTTTCACCTCTGACCATACCCACAACCCCCTGTGTGGTGGGGTCGAGCTCCTTGTAATTATGATGTAACTGTGTAAAGTAACTTCATTATATATGAAAACACAGTAGGAGCCTCTCCTACTATCCTTTCCATAAAAAAAAAAGAATATCGAACACATATAAAATTTGTCGGCGTTCTGGGAACGGGGGTACCCAGACTTGCCTGCCTACGGCCCATGGCGTGGCCCCATCGGCGGCCCGGTACGACCCAACTTCACCAACAACAACCCAAGACCCTCGCGAGGCCGATGACACCAAGACCTCCCTGGGGGCAGCCTCACCAGGCTGGCTCCCGAGGAGCGGAGATATCTATGCAAGGTGCACCTCGCGAGGTTCAAATGACACGAGCCATGCCGACCAAGGCCAGGCATGCGCCAGCGGGCGCAGTGTACCAGTTTCCTCTTTCGTGCGAAGGAGGCAAGCGCAGGCGCAGGGTCCGGAGGAATCAAGCAAAGGTTTCTGTTTCGGTGCAACAAGACCAAGACCTCCAGGACGGCAGGACGGAGGTCACCGCGGAGCCCACCGCGGCGTCACTACCAGATGCTTTTGCAGGCGAAGACTACTTTTGTTAGGATAACTTGTACTTGTTGTCTCCCTTTGAATTTGGCCGTTGTGGGATCCCTTCCCGCCTACATTTGGGAAGAGGACCAAGGTCACTATAAATAGGACCTAGCCACCACCATAGAAGGGATCAGATCCATTCCTCCCGGACCAAGCCACCAGCTCATCGAGCTCAAGAACACCTCACCTCCTGAGGCTATTCTACCACTGTACTAGTTCATCCACAGCCCCTCGAGGCCAATCCACCACAAAGCAGGAGTAGGGTCTTACACCGCAAGGTGGCCCGAACCTGGGTAAACCGCTGTGTCTCTTGTCCGTTCGGTTCGTCGTGCTAGGCCATGGGATTAGCAAGCGGGCGGACTGGGGAGGACGAGTTCTTCGCATGCACCCCAGAGTTCGAACCTCTCAAGGGTCTGCGGAACCCCGAATCTGACATTTGGCGCACCAGGTAGGGGTGCGTCGGAGCCTCTCTTCCGCCGATCGATCTGCCACCGCTCCACCACTCCCATGGCTGACGCCCGTCGAGCCCGTGCCGAGCGTCGGGCTGCCCTTGCCACTCGCGTCACCCAGACGGCGCCTACTGGCGGGCCTCCCCGTCGTTCCCCGTCGCCCGCCGCCAACGCCACCACCGGCCCGGCGGGGCATGAGCAGCAAGCTTTGTCGCTGCACCCCTCTGTGCGGCGTGATGGGCGCACCGCCACCCAATCGCTGACCCCGGCTGGTTCGTCGTCCCATGCTTGTCATGGCCCAGCGAACGTGCAAGCCACATTGCTTATGGCGCATGAGCTCCTGCACTATCGCCCCGTTGATGACCTCTACGAAGATTGGCTAGACCGCATCGCCGAGCTTGTCAGCGCTGCTGGGGGCTCTCCTGCACCATCTCTCCCGCTGCCTCGCTAGCCGCCCGCTGTGGGTGACGTAGGCAACGGAGCGCCTCCTCTACCTTCCCGTCAAGACGCCATCATCGAGCCAAGGCACGAGGCCCCAAGGCGTGACCCACCATGCAGGGCACCTGCGCGTGAAGAAGAAAGCTGCTAGGTGGTCCAACGACCACAAGCAGAGGCGCGCGCGCTCCCAGCACCGCCACGTCAGGACCGCGCGCCACCTGTTGTGGCGGCACGCGAGCCCCAAGATCAAGCTCCGCACCCACGACGAGCGCCCATGACCACGGCGGGCTGCCACGCCTTCACCCCAGAGCTACGCAACGTCGTCTAGCCGGGGAAGTTCAAGCCCGACCTGCCTCCACGCTACGACGGTACCCCCGACCCTGCTGAGTTCTTGCAGCTCTATGAGCTGAGCATCAAGGCAGCCAACGACGATGAGAAGGTTATGGTGAACTGGTTTCCCATGGCCCTCAAGGATGGGGCACGTTCTTGGCTCATGAACCTGCCTGTGGGATCGATCTCTTCCTGGGGCGAGATGCGCGAGCCTTTCATCGCCAACTTCCAGGGCACTCGTGACCGCCCGCCTGCTGCAGGTGACCTGCGGCGCATCAAGTAGCAACCAGGGGAGACCTTGCAAAATTATATCCAGCGCTTCAACAACGTTCGCCTCAAGATCCCCAAGGTGTCAGACGAGGCCATCATCTCTGCATTCACTGATGGCGTCCGTGATGTCAAGATGAAGGAAGAGCTCGCCATACATGAGGACCTGTGCACGGCTCTGGAGATGTTCAACATGGCAACCAAGTGCACGAGAGCTGAGGAAGGACGCCTCTCCCTCCTTGAGCTCCCAAAGACCGACCCAGAGGACAAGAAGGCCCAGGCCAAGGACGTGAAGCGCAAGGGGGCGGTCGTACTCGTGGCCGAACCAGAGATGAAGCACGGCTGCGACCACCGAGAGTCATCCAAGAGCAGTTGTCCATTCTGCGTCTTTCACAACATGCACAACCACAACACCAGCGACTGTCAGGAGATCAGGGCCATCCGCGATGGGCTCCTCGGTCGTCGCCCTGAGTGCAATGATCGAGGCTACGGCCGCGGAGGAGGCCAAAGTGGAGGACGCTGGGACGACCGCGGCCCCCACTAGGAGTGGCGCGATCAGCCTCGTGAGGAACGCTGGCAGGGCCAGCCTCGCGAGGGCCCCTGGAGGGACTAGACTTGTGAGGATCATCCTCAGGCCAACGCTGGCCTCCCTCCGCTGGCACCAGCGCCAAGAAGGAACGACGACCACCACCAGGACGAGGGGGCTGGGGGCTTGCAGGAGCCTCGTGCCATAGCCTGTATCCTGGGTGGCGCCCAGGCCCCAGCCTCTCATCGCATCTTCAAGAAGTTTTCCAGTGAGGTGAATGCGGCCCTTCCCAAGCTAGAGGCTACGCGTCCGCTCAGGTGGTCCAAGTGCACCATCACCTTCAGCTCGTCTGACCAGCTCAAGTGCGCGACAACTGCCGGTGCCCTCCCGATGGTCTGCTCGCCCGTCATCAAAAACGTCATCATCACCAAAACCCTCATCGATGGTGATGCGGGGCTCAATGTTCTTTCTATCAAGACATTCGACCGACTCTAGGTGCCCTATGACCAGCTGCAGCCCACCAAACCCTTCTCAGGAGTGATCGACGGCTCCACCACCCCGATAGGGTAGATCTGCCTCCCGGTCACCTTTGGCCAGCGCGACAACTACCGCACGGAGCTCATAGACTTAGATGTCGCCCACATCCGTCTTCCATACAACGCCATCCTTGGGTACCCGGCCCTGGCCAAGTTCATGGCAGTGACTCATCATGGTTACAATGTTCTCAAGATGCCAGGGAGCCGCGATGTCATCACGGTCGCTTGCGAGGAGAAGGACGCGGTGTGCTCTCTCGAGCGTGCCTAGCAGGCTACGGCTATCGAGAACCCCGACGACGAAGGCGCCATCTACCCCCCTGAGGCTGTCCCCAAGAAGAAGAAGCAGCTGCTCCACCAGGATCCTCAGGGGAGCGGGGCGTCCAGTGGCACTACCTCAGGACCTGCGCCCACGGATGGGGCGCCTCCCTCCCTCGCATAGGAAGGCATGCCCGGCGCCCCCCTCAGGCTGGGCTCAGGGGCTCTCTTCTGGAGGGCCTCTGACTTAGCCAATGTCACGAGGGAGACGCTCGGGCACCACATGGAGGCGTGCTTCAGAGCGCGTTTCCGCCAGGAGGGCACAAGGCACGGGATGCCAAGTGCTCAGGAGTTCATCATCAAGGCAACCGAGGAGCTTCAAGAGACAAGAGCCATGCGCGGTGACCGTCGCCCGCCACCCGGCGCGGCTCCTTGTCCTGGCGAGGACAGCGAGCTACGCGTCTACGTCAACATCCCAGGGCTCAACATGACCGCTTCTCAGCGGCTCTACTAGCCGTCCCGTGTCGGCCGGTGTGAGAGCCCCCCTCACAGCTACGTTCGCATGCCTTTTGTCTTGCCGAACGTGGCTGTTACATTCCAGCGCCACCTGCGGAGTGTCATGGTGGCTCAAGAGGCCAGGCACTAGGCGGTCCTGGCAGAGATGGCGACGGTTCTTCACGAGCCCCATGAGCCTCCAGAGCCCCCTGAGGTTCAAGACCCAGGTGGCTCGTGAGGAGTGACTTCTTCAGCACGCGTCTTCAGCTACTCCGACATCTCTCCAGCATGGTGCCAGGTGACATTTTCCGGTTTATTCAGTTGGGGGCTCCCCTCGGGCTGCATTATCCCCAGATCGCATGGGCTTGTCCTTGCGGCGTGTATCCTTTGATGTCTTTGATCTACTCAGATGGGGGCGCCCCTGGGGCTGCATCATCCCCAGGCCGCGTGGGTCTGTCCCTATGGCATGTATCGTTTTTCGCACCTATTAGAGTTGGTTTGCCTCTTTCTATGAGATTACATAGGTTATCACCTGCTTGCCTGATGTTTTTGCCCTCCGCGGACTCCCGTGTTGCTGAACGGCCTCCTGCTCATCCCACAACGGGGGCTACATATGCTGGCACAACGCTTGTACTTGGGTCCATGTCGGCGTCCTGGGAACGGGGGTCCCCAGACTTGCCTGCCTGCGGCCCATGGCATGGCTCCACCAGCGGCCCCGTACGACCCATCTTCACCAGCAAACACTTAAGACCCTCGCGAGGCGGACGACGCAAGACCTCCTCGGGGGCGGCCTCACCAGGCCGGCTCACGAGGGGCGGAGAGATCAAGGCAAGGGGCACCTCGCGAGGTTCCTGTGACGCAAGCCATGACGACCAAGGCCAGGCGGGTGCCAGCGTGCAGTGTCCTTGTTTCCTCTTTGGTGCTAAAGAGGCAAGCACGGGCGAGGAGTCCCGAGGCATCAGGCAAAGCTTGCCATATCGGTGCAACGAGACCAAGACCAGCAGGACGGCAGGACGGAGGTCACCGTGGAGCCAAAAATGGCGTCACCACCAGAGCCTTTGGCAGGCTAAGACCACCTTTAGTCAGGATAACTTGTACTAGTTCTGTCCCTTCGAATTTGGCCATTGTGGCATCCCTTCCCGCTCAATATTTGGGAAGAGGACCAGGGCCTCTATAAATAGGACTAGCCACCACCGTAGGAGGCATCTGATCTTGGATCGGAGCCATTCCGTCCATAGCCACACACAAGCTCACCAAACACAAGATCACCTCTCCTCAGGAGGCTGTTCTTCCTTTGTAACTGTTCATCCTCAGCCCAAGAGGCAATCCACCACACCACACTGGAGTAGGGTATTACACCACATCGGTGGCCCGAACCAGTATAAATCTTGTGTCCCTTTGTTCTTTGGGTTCGTCGAGCGAGGCCTTGCGATCGCGATAAGAGTGAGCTAGAGGGAGGAGAGATCTTCGTGCGCACCCCAGTGTTCGAACCTTGAGGGTTTTGCCGGAACCCGAAATCCGACATTTGGCGCGCCAGGTAGGGGTGCGCCGAAGCCTTCCTTCCGTCGATCTACGCTTCGCCACCGCCGCGCTTCACCCCCATGGCCGGCGCTGCTCTTTCGGCTGCGACGACAGATGCCCGTGGCGGGGCCAGGGGCTCCGAGCCTTAACCCCCGCCTTGCGGCGAGTGCAGTGGCGGCCCAAGTTTAAGCCAGAGATGCTGCCGTGCTACGATGGCGCGGCGGACTCGTCGGCCTTCTTGCTGGCGTATGAAGAGGCTGTCCTAAAGGCTGGGGGCGACGACAAGATCATGGCTGACTGGCTCCCCATGGCTCACGCTGGTGCACCGCGCGCCTGGTTGCTCAACCTCCGAGAATCCACGGTGGCATCTTGGGAGGAGCTGCACAGCCTCTTCGCCGCGCGCTTCGCGGCACCGGCGCCCCTCGCTGTCGCGGCCCTCCTCGGCGGCTCGCAAGCGCCACCCTCAGACCGTCACACCAAGCCATTCTTCCGCTAGATCGGCGCCAGCTCCGCGCGGCAGGGGGCTCCCCCGGGTTGGGCGACGCCTAAGGCCGACCTGACCTTCGACGCGGGGGATCACCCTTTCACCACTGTCGGCTCGGGCATGCTCCCATTGCTTTGCACGCCCACCATTTGCAGCGTCGCTGTCACCAAGACCCTCATCGACGGTGGCGCCGGCCTCAACATGCTCTCTGTGGAGGCTTTTAGCCTCCTTCACGTACCGCTCGAGCGGCTCGGCCCCAGCAAGCCCTTCTTCGGGGTCGGCGGCGGCTCCTCCAGCCCCCTGGGGCAGATCCGTCTTCCCGTGACCTTCGGCACCCGCGACAACTATCGCACTGAGCTGGTCGACTTTGACATCGCCCGTATTGGCCTCCCGTACAATGCCATCGTCGGGTACCCGGCTCTGGCTCAGTTTATGGCAGCAACCCATCCGGCCTACAACCTCATGAAGATGCCCGGGAGCAAGGACGTCCTCACCGTAGTTGGAGATACCAAGGAAGCTCTGGTAGTGCTCAAGCTTGCCCTCAAAACTGCCGCGGCAGCGCGACCGGCCGACAAGGTCGTCTCTGGGGTTAAGGAGGCCGCACTAGCCAAGAAGAAGCAGTTGTTCACTCAAGATCGGGTAGAAACCAAGCAGGTGCCGGTCGAGGAAGATGGGTCCTCTGGAGCCACCTTCACCATCGGTACCAACCTCGACACGGATCAAGAGGAGGGATTGGTGAAGTTCTTGCGCGCAAGCAAGGAAGTATTTGCCTGGGAGCCCAAACAGCTGGTAGGGGTCCCAAGAGGGGTAATCGAGCATCACTTGAGGGTGTGCCCCAATGTGCGCCCTGTGAAGCAGAAGGCGCGGCGACAGTCCACAGAGAAGCAGTCCTTCATCGTCTAGGAAACCCGCAAGCTGGAGGCAGCAGGTGTCATTCACGAGGTTCGGTACCCCGAGTGCCTGGCGAACCCCGTCGTTGTGCCAAAGAAAGGCGGGAAGGAGCGCATGTGTGTTGACTTCACCAACCTCAACAAGGCCTGGCCCCAAGATCCGTTCCCGCTCCCACGCATCGACCAGATCATCGACTCCACGCCGAGTGCGACCTCCTGTGCGTCCTGGATGCGTTTTCAGGCTACCACCAGATCAAGATGGCGGTAGAGGATGTGGAGAAGACGGCCTTCCTGACCCCGTGCTGGGTGTACTGCTACACTTGCATGCCGTTCGGGCTGTGCAATGCAGGCGCGACCTTCCAATGGCTGATGCATATCGCCCTGGGCCAGCAGCTCGGGAGAAACACTGAAGCCTACGTCGACGACATTGTGGTAAAATCTCGAGAGGTGAGGACCTTGATTCAGGACCTGGAGGAGACCTTCGCGAGCCTGCGCCAGGTGGAGTTGCGGCTCAACCCGGAGAAGTGCGTGTTTGGTGTCCCTTCCGGCAAGCTGCTGGGCTTCCCCGTGTCCCACAGGGGGATCGAGGCCAACCCGGAGAAGGTCAAGGCGATCAAAGACATGAGCCCACCACAAACACTCAAGGAGATGCAGAAGCTTGCCGGCTACGTGACTTCGCTGGGATGCTTCATCTCCAAGCTGGGAGAGCGCGCCCTGCCATTCTTCAAGCTGATGAAGAAGAAGGGCCCATTTGAGTGGATCCCGGAGGCTGACCAAGCGTGTCAAGACCTCAAGAGATACCTGACCAGCCCTCCGATGATGGTGGCGCCCCGCCCTATCGAGCCCCTGGTGCTTTACCTTGCCGCCACTCCTTACTCAGCCAGCGCAGCTCTGGTGGCGGTTTGGGAAGAGCGCCAGGCCGAGGGTGCGTTGCGCCGAGCCACGCCCCCGGCCGGGGCGACGCAAGACCCGAAGGGTGCCGCGGGGGCTGCGGCAACGCCAACGGATGACTAGGCTCAACAAGACGGCGCCCTTGGGCCTGCAGGGGCCCCAATGGGCGACCAGGCTCCGGAAGTTTCATCGCCTCAGGAGGTGCCTCAACCTCCGACAGACGTAGGCCCCGTCGACGCGCCAACCCTCGTCGAGCACCCAGTATATTTCGTCAGCACGATACTACGGGATGCAAGGGCACGATACCCCATGCCTCAGAAGCTCTTGCTCGCGCTTTTGGTGTCCTCGCGTAAGCTACGACACTACTTTCAAGGCCACCCAATCAAGGTCGTGTCGGCCTACCCACTGGAGAGGGTGCTTAGGAGCCCCGACGCTGCTGGAAGAGTCGCCGAGTGGAAAATCGAGCTGCAGGCATTCCAGCTGGAGTTCAGCACAACCAGGGTCATCAAGGGAGCCGCGCTCACCGACTTCGTGGCAAAATGGACGGACGCCCCGGAGCTTGAGGCAGGCGAGGATCGATCCCTCTTGCCGGGAAGTGAAGCGCCAGACGGCTGGGTTATGTACTTCGATGGCGCATTCGCGCGCCAGGGCGCGGGGGCTGGAGCAGTGCTCATCTCACCCACTCAGGACAAGCTCTACTACGCCATGCAGCTCTGCTTCCAGCAGGGCGAGAAGGTCTCCAACAACATAGAGGAGTACGAGGGCCTCATAGCTGGCCTCAAGGCTGCGGTGGCCCTGGGGGTGAAGCGCCTCACCATCAGGGGCGACTCGCAGCTTCTCTTCAACTTCTCCAACAAGGTATACGAGCCGAGGGACGAGCACATGGAGGCATACCTCGCGGAGGTACGCAAAATGGAAAAGCAGTTCTCGGGCCTAGAATTGCAGCACGTGCCTCGTGGCACCAACAAGGAGGCCGACGACATCGCCAAGAGAGCATCCAAGTGACTACCCCAGGATCCCGGTGTCTTCGAGGAGCGGCTCTTCAAGACGTCGGCAGCACCTCCGCTTGCGAGGCCGACGCCGCCTCGGGAGGAGCTCCCCCAGCCGCCCGCTTCGGGAACCCCGACCTGCGGCCCGACCTCGGGAGCGCGCCTACTCTTGGCGCTCGAGCCTCAGGAAGGGTGTTGGACCAAGGAGTTCAAGGAATACCTGACGCAAGGGATGCTGCCGGAGAAGGAGGAGAACGCGGAGCGTGTGGCCTGACAGGCCACGGCGTACTGCATCCAGGATGATGAGTTATACAGGAAGCGGCCGAATGATGTTTCCCTGAGTTGTATCTCCAGGGAACAGGGGAAGGAGCTGCTAGCTGACATACACGGCGGAGACTGCGGGCACCACTCATCGTCACGAACCCTCGTCGGCAAGGCATTCCGCAGCGGGTTCTACTGGCCCACGGCGCTCAACGATGTGACTGAGCTGGTGAAGTCCTGCGAGGCCTGTCAATTCCACGCCAAGCAGATCCATCAGCCAACTCAGGGCCTCCAGACCATCCCGCTCTCGTGGCCATTTGTAGTCTGGGGGCTGGATATCTTGGGCCCGTTCCCTCGAGCGCCTGGGGGCTACCGCTACCTCTACGTCGTCATCGACAAGTTCACCAAGTGGGCGGAGGTAGAAGCCGTCCGCCCCATCCCGACCGGATCCGCGGTCAAGTTCATCAAGGGTCTCGTGAGCCGGTTTGGGGTCCCCAACCACATCATCACCTACAACGGCTTGCAGGTCACTAGCAATCTCTTCAAGACATATTGTGCTAACCTTGGAACGCAGATCTGCTATGCTTCGGTGGCACACCTCAGGAGAAATGGTCAGGCCGAACGCGCCAACGTGGAGGTCCTGAGAGGCCTCAAGACCAGGACCTTCAAGAAGAAGCTCGAGGCCTGCGGCAGGGGCTGGCACGATGAGCTCCAGTCTGTGCCGTGGTCCATCTGCACCACCGCCACCAAGCCAACAGGCGAGACCCCGTTCTTCCTCTTCTACGGAGCAGAAGCGGTTCTCCCTCATGAGGCCAAGCATCGCTCCGCGCGGGTCTTGGCGTTCGATGAGGCACAACAGGAAACCATGCGGGGGATGGATGGACCTCGTGCTGGGGGAGGAACGCCGCCGTGAAGCCACGCTCCGGGCGGCAAGATACCAGCAGGCGCTGCGGCGGTATCACTATCGCAGCGTCCGCTCCAGGACGCTCGCGGTGGGTGACCTCGTCCTAAGGCGGGTGCTCTCCAGGGAAGGGCTTCATAAGCTTTCACCCATGTGGGAGGGCCCGTTTAGGGTCGCCCACATCTCCAGGCCTGGCGCCGTGCGCCTGGAGACGCAGGACGGGGTCCCTATCCAGAACGCCTGGAACATCCAGCACCTCTGGAAGTTCTACCCATGAAGAAAGGCCCAGCGCCTGTGAAGCAAGGCCCAGTGCCTGTGAAGGTCTCCGCTCGTGACACTCTCACGTAATAATGAGTGGGGCTATACACGCCCCGGAGTCTCAGGAGTGCCGCCCTCGGGCCTCGGGGGCTCCCTCCCATGTCCTAGTGGCAGCACTTAGCTCCGCGCAGGTGAGAAGACAAGAAAACTAGACTAGGTGCCAGACGTGGCTTTTCATTTGCTTTCCGTAGTTGGCTTGCCCCTCTTTAATGAAAATTTGCTTTCTGGTGTTCCTTGTTGGCTTGGTTCCATCGCCTATTGCCTCCATTTCTGCCTTCGGTTCCTTGTTTTGACCTGTACTCTCTCTCACATGCCTCATGAGGGGGCTGGACAGGTGCCCTCGTGACCGTTTTCCTATTTTTTGCGAGGCACCCTCGTTCGAGCTCGCAAGCTGGCGCACCTCTCTCAATCCATGCCCCTCGGGTACCGCGATGCGAAGCACTGGGTCGTGGCCAGTGGCGCCTGCGATCAGGGCTCGGAAGAACAAGAGTTTCCTAACAAATTTCTGCAGTTCCTAGATGCCCCCAAGCCAAGCCAAGGAGGCCTCGCCAAGTACTGGGAAATGCGCGCCTCATGAGGCGGAAACTACTTCAAGCGCGTCAAGCTAAGTTATTTCTACGCGCCTACATAAAACGTTGATGCTGCAACACAACACAGGAACAATAAACATAGCATAGCAACTTGGAAATCATGGTTCGTTGCATGCCCCTATGGGGCCCCATACTTGTCTCTCTCTTAGTACAAGAAGAAAAGGAAGAACAAAACAAAAGTGGCGCGCGCTCCCGCAGCAGCTTGCGAGGATGGACCCATGGCGCTCTCTTGAGCTCAGCCAGACCCCTCCTCTTGCTTCACCGGGGCGCGGCGACGAGACGACCCGCTGCCGCCCTCAAAGCGGGTGCGGCGGCTGGTCATGCTGGAGCTGTCGCCGGAAGAAGAGCCGCCATAGCTGGACGAGCTGAGGATGAGCTCGCCCTCATCCTCATCGCGACCATCGCCAAGGCCGAGTACCTCGCCACCGTCGTTGTCCTCAGGGCAGCATCCGATGCGACGACCACCCTCCCCGAACACCCTCACGTAGAGGGTCGCGTTGCTGTCGTACTTAAAGTGAAGGGTGCACCGCCGGCCAAGGCCGCACGCGCGGGCAAACGTCTGCCAGCCACGGGCCAGGGCTGCGCTGCCCGCGACGGAGACCTCGACCGCAACCCATGAAGCCTTTGTAGGAGATATGCCCTAGAGGCAATAATAAATGATATTATTTATCTCTGAGTTCATAATTATGTTTATGTTCCATGCTATAACTGCAATGATTCTCGAGTCTGTAATATCCACGAGGCTCGGAGGAAGACTCATATGCACGTGTGGAATAATAAACGGTAAGAAGTATTCCTAGTCTGGCCTCTAAGACTAGCTCAAGTGTTGCATGATGGTTTTGTTTTCCTGATCATGGGCATGTCTATGCCAGCAATTTTGAGGGCACAATGTTAAGAGAACATTTGTGTTGAATCGACCCGGTTTGATGTTATGCTAAGAGATTCATTCGTCACAAGTTAATGGTTTATAACACAGAGATAGTTAATGTTTGCATAATTCCTTAGACCATGAGAGTATCGAGTTTCTTCATGCTTGCTTCATGAACTTTGGGGTTTGTTAAACGTCATCCGTAACTGGATGACTATTACGGCGGCTTACGGGTTCATGGGAAAGTATGTTAAGTAACTTGATAGCTCGAGATTGGGATTTGCTCCTCCAACGATGGAGAGATATACTCGGGCCCTCTCGGTGTTACGGTGTCCATCATCGTCTGGCCAGACACTTTGTGATTTGATCACGGGGATGCCGGAACACGAAACGAGAAAAGAGAACAAAACCGGTAACGAGGTAACTAGCATAGTGGACAAGTTGTTGATCCACGGGAATGCCAACATGTCTCACCTCGGGTATTTGTAACATATCGCGAAGCAACAGGAATAGCACACGGCAACTGGAGGTTCACTCGAATATTTATTCGTGTGGGTATAGGGGTCAATATGGGTGTCCACGGCTCCGATGTTGATCATTGATCGGAAGGGGTTCCGGGTCATGTCTATACTTCACCGAACCTATAGGGTCACACGCTTAAGGGTCATCTATCTGCTGAATACTAGACAGGGAGTCTGAGAGAAAATCACCGAAAAAGTTTCGGACACCGAAAAGTTTCGGACAGTGGAATCGTACCGCAGAGAGAGGTCATCGGATAAGTTTCGATGATACCGAAAAGTTGTTTCGGGATACACCATTAAGTCAAATTAGTTTCGGCACATGCCTGATAATTCTTGGAGGATGCCAGAATCATTCTGGAAGCTTTTTGGAATTTTCTGAGATAAAAACCAGAAATGTTCCGGAGCTGCCGGAGCCACTTCAGATGCGTTTCGCAGATGAAAATCACTAAAACCGGAATTGTTTCGGAACGCGTTGAAAATCATTTTAGTGGGTACTGGAAATGTTCTTAGCCCACATAAATATTTTCAGTTCGATCAGACGCTGAAAAATGTCGTCATGAATAGTGAAAATCAGCTTTATGGTTACTTTATGGAAAGCCACCTTTTGGGGCTTTGCTCCAAAAGATCTTGGGGATGACATGGATGGATAGGAGCCATTTTTGGGCCCCTCATGGGGGTGTGGCCGGGCACATGGGTTATCCCCCCTTGGGGACCCTCTTGTTCATTGGTTTCACTCCTAGGTCCTTGTGGAAGGACTTCATTCATGTGCATTTTGGGTTTTTTGGGAAACTACCCTACCCCCTCCCTTGGGATTTCCTATAAATAGAGGTGGAGGGGCAGACCTCCACACTCATCCCTTGCTCTCATACACATGCCATGCATTATCTGGCTTCTTCTCTCCCTCCCACGAAAAGAGTTTCGTAGAGCCGTAAGGCTGTCTGGGTTCCGGCAGGAACTAGTTCTGGACGGCGAAGCCCTGCCGGATAGATGACACCGTATGTGTGCAACTCTGTAGAGAGATCGTAGTTTCGGTCTTAGTTCGTGAGTGCCTCCCGAAGGGCTGTCCGTGTGACCGTCCGAGTTTTGAAGGTCCTCCCGAAGGGCTGTCCGAGTGACCGTTCGAGTCTCGAAGGTCCTCCCGAAGGGCTGTCCGCGACACCGTCCGGGGGGGCTGTTCGACCGCCTCCCGGAGGGTTGTCTGAGGAGCAGATGAGGGTATACATCCTCGCGGTTGGGAGGTTGTAAATCCTAGCTGCGGGGATCTGCACCGCCGATCGTCATCGACTCTACTTCCCGCTGCGCTACGAGTCGGTAACGAAAAAGATCAAACCATGGATGCAGTCTCCATAGTGGTCCTGGGCTGGTGCGTAGGTCGGAATTTTTTTGTTTTCTGTCGTGTTACCCTACAGTGGCATCATGCGCCGTGCTATGCGTAGATGCAGGTTGCGATCTAGAATACATAGAGATGTATGGGTATTGCATAATATAATTAGGTAGTAGATGAGATCTATTGCTGAAAATTATTTATGCGGGTGACAGATGAAATCTGTTACCAGACGTTCTTGTTACTTCCCTAGAATTTGCGTTTGCTCAATCTCGAGACAGGATGGTGGAATTTGACAAAGTTCTGGCAATCCGTGATCCTGATTGATCATGGAAGTGCTATCAGTTCTTTGGGTTTTGCCGTAGTCAAAAGAAAGATGAAATTCGCAGATGAAAGGGCATTGCAGATATGATCTGCACGGGGGTCATGCGTATGACGAAGTTTAGTATGGGGCTCGAGATTTAATTATCTCGTGTTTCATACACCCCGAGATGTTAATCTAGCAACTTGAATAATCATACTTGATGATAAATCGTTGGTAGCTGCGGTTTAAGTCAAAACCTTAGAAGCCACAGAAAATAAATTTTTGCATAAACCGATTAGAGGCGTCTAACTTGGTTTTGCAGGATATGCATGTGATGTGGTATAGCAATGCTCATATTCAATTTGATTATGTATGAGATGACTATATGATGTAATTAACATGACCTGCGTGTCATGATTCGGCATGATGGCTGGAGCCATATGATTGTCACTTTAATGACCTGCGTGTCAACCTTAAGTAATGCACTTATTTTATTAGCTATAGAGATAGCAATATTATCTGGTGCATCAACAGGGTGGTGGCAATCTTCGTGAAGGTGAACACCGACGCGAATGCCGAAGACGAAGAAATGAAATACTTCTCCGTTAGGAAGGGCTATACCATATCATGCTATTATGAATTGCCTGAGATGTTTATCCCTTATGATGCACCCTTCTTGATTGCGTGGTAGTCGCTTTTTATTAGGGTGATCTCTCACTTAAAATATCAAAGTAGTTAGTGTTCATCCAAGTGTAGCACCGTCTGAAATTCGTATCTTTTCGGGGTGCGCCATGTACACATGAGCACGAACGAATCGAGAGGAATGAGGCGGGTGAGGTCAGACCTCGCAGCAAGATCACTTGGTTGTCTTTGACGTTCAGGCAGGAGAGTCCTGAGCTCGGAACACTCCCATCGAAAGATGAACAAGAATCACATAGAGATGTGATCGGCAAGTTGGCCTACCGATTGAAATTCGTGTCATCAGTGATGAACCCGTCAATGGCATCGAATAGAAATATGGATCTTGAATCACTCTAAATCAATTATGAGAGATATTGATTTGAGTGGGAGCGCACTGTTGAATTAACATGTTTAATTCTCAGTGCAATTAATTATGAACACTGTCTAAGTGTTTCTTGCAAAATAGTTGTAGAATAATGGCTCGCGATTCCACTATCCCTGTTAAAATTGAATAGCTGTTAAATATCTGGTTAAAACTTTACGATTGGTAACGTAATATGAGGATTGTCCTCAAAAGTGCCGAGAAGGACTTTGTCCTATCGCATGCTTTCCGTATCCTCCCGCTAACGCTATAGATCGTGTGACTCTCGTCCTTCGATCCAAAAGCCAGAATTCTGTTACGGTCAAGTGGAATATGTTTGCTTCCATGAAACCCAAACTTCGAAAGTTGGGATAGTTATATGATATTCATGGAACTGAAAATTATTTTCAGATACAAACAAAGCAATGTTTGTTTGCAAGTATTAGTAAAAGTGTTTACTATGCATTTGACTATTGGGAAAGGGATCCAGAAGAACGCCTGTCATATAATGAAAGGTGAATAAAACAACAACTTAAAGAGAAAGGAAGTGTCCAAAGGGTGTTAGTATGACTTACACGCCTAGGAAGTCTGGGGCTAACGCCACTCTTAAGTTGGGTGCTTCTTTTGCGAGTAGGAGAAATACTAAAAGTTAAACTGTTAGAAGTATAAAGGCAGAAAGAAAGATGACTGGAATATCCAGCTCATGTATGAATGTCATACAAGTTTTTGATGTATAGTAGGTTGGCCAAAGATATAGTTCTTGGGAATTATGGTTAAACATGTTAATCACTAATTCTTGGGTATTGTGAGTTAATCACAAAGATACCCGCTCAATTGCATTCTGTTACGAATCAATGTAAGAGCTACTATGGCCTAAAAAGACTAGCCTGAAATGAGGTTAAGGTATACACAGGGAACATAGTAAATGTTACTATACCTTCCATCGGTGTATTGCCATCTGTATTTATTTTCATAATTCATTTAGAGTTTTACAAACTCTAGCCCATTGCATAAGGTATCTTGCAAGAAGGTTGTTCATAAGAGAACTTTTTATGTTCGATGTTATGAATAACACAAGGGCCATACTTTCATTATGAATGGCATGTATGTTATGAATATTGATAATAATACAATACCTCTGGGTTTACTTTCATATTTCATTTTAGAGTTTCATACACTCTAGCCCATTGCACAATGTTTGTTGCAAAATAGTTGTTCATAAAAACAACAATTGTTGTTAAGTATTATGAATAACATGAAGGGCCATGCTTCCATCCAAGATGGCATGCATGTTATGAATATTGATGGTAATATGATACATCCATAAAACTGACGCTAAATGTCGCAAGACTAAAAGAATACCACACAAGTGTGGCACTACATTTGGTCACATTGGAGAAACCCGCATGGAAAATTCCATTATGATGGATTTTGAAGTCTTTTTGATTATGAATCATCTGACACTTGCAACTTTCCTCCGAAAAGTGAAGTGACTAAAATACCGTTCACAGGCCATAAGGAACGAACAACAAACTTATTACTGATCATACATTTGATGTGTGTAGTCCGATAAGTGTTGTTAGTGGTGGATTTATTTATCTTCAAAAATGACTCAAGTAGATATATGGATATTTACTTGATGAGACGTAAGTCTGGATCTTTTGAAATCATTCGGAAGGTTTTCAAAAGTGAAGTAGAAGTTATTGTAACAAGAAAATTATGTTTCTGCAATTTGATTGCACAAAGGAATATTTGAGTTACATGTTTAGCGAATGTCTGATGAGTTGTGAAAGGGGTTTCATAACTTGCACCTCCCGAAACACCACTGCAAGTGGAAAGTTCGTGGAGATGTAATCAAACCATTTATGACATGGTAAGGTCAAAGATGACATAAATAAATTTGCCATTATCCCTTTTAAAGTGATGCTTTAGAGACTGCGGCTTTTACACTGAAAAGAGCTACATCGGGTCTGTTGAAATGAAGCCATGGTATGGTACGCCCAATCATGTTATATATTTTCTTAACATTTGGAATATGGGGCTTGTGTAAAAGGTTACAAACCTATTCCAAATCAGAAAAGTGCTACTTTGTAGGTTATACCAAAATGTTGGGTATTCCTCCCTCACTATACCGAGGCAAATAGTTTTGCCGCGAAACGGTGTGCTTTTAAAGAGAATGGTTCTTTCAAAAAGGTGAGTGGGAGAATAGTGCAACTCGACGAGATAAACAGTATCTACGTCATCAGATCAAAGGAAAGAGACCTTGGAAGTTATTCCAGAGTTTCCTACTGCGACTGATACGGAAGTCTCTACAATAAAATGTATGAACTTCGGTCGAACTTGCAGCTGAACCACGTAGGCAAGGCTCGTGCAAACCTCTCAGGTGCGAAAACGAGATATTGTTGTTAGACAACATTATACCTACGATACACAAGGAAGCGTTGATGGGCCCTGACTCCGGAATTGGCTAAATGCCAATACAATCCGAGTTAGTTTCCATATAAGTGATTCAAGATTAAAACCTTGATACACCTTTCGGAAGACTTAGAGTCTAACAAATATTTATGGAACTTAAAACTGATACGGATAAAAATGTTTTATCCATAAAGCTCGGCTTGTTGAAATAACAAGTTCAAGAGTTGACTACGATGAGGTTGTTTTCATCATAGCGATGCTTAAAGTCGGTTCGGGTTGAACTAGCAATTAATACATATTTCAATCATGACATATGAAACATGGATGACAATAGGATTTCCATCTGATGGAAATGAAACCAAGGACTTGCATGTGTTACAGTCCAAGGCATTTTGTCTATCCAGAGGATGCTAGTAAGGGTGCAAACTTCAGAGTTCCAGCGATGGACAGAAGAGAGCAAAATGGAGTTGGAATCTTCGTGCTTTGATGAAATGGTCAAAGGGGTTTGACTTCATCAATGGGTAATGAAGATGCTTGTAATTCAAGAAACTAAGTGGGAGCATAATAATATTTCTAAAAACCTTGTGTGCTTGACACATTGTTAATTGGAAATAAATTTCTTGACACGAATTAGGACTTCATTTTAAAATATTTTTTTATGAAGTGCTTAGGCTAAATAGCCTCAATATTAGGCATAATGATCTATGGAGATAGATTTACCTAATAGGGCTAAGCAATGAATACATATTGACAAGGTGCTAAAACCTTTTAGCATTTAAAACCGCCAGGGAGTGATTCTTGCCGGAGTCACATGGAAGAGTTTTTTGCAAGACTCGGTGTCCCAAAACACTGATGAGCAAAATACATGATGCAGATTCCACACACTTTTGTGTTTGGATTAATTATGTATTCCATGGTATGTAAAACAACCAGATATGTCCGATACTCCCAAGGTGTTGCGAGTATGGATACCAAAGTGATCAAATTACTGATCATGGGACAATAGTGAAAGATGTCACAGAGTACTAGAGTAAGTACTAATGACATGGTTTTCTCGCAAGCAGAGATCATGAAGAGTTCGTTGTAAAATGTTACATCGATACAGTCTTCATCTTTTCTCCATGCGATTTTTGATTTAAATTAAGGGTTTTGTGTAACACACAATGTGGTGGCACAGTTAGTTGGAATTTGTTCAAACTAGTTACTGTGGCGAATTCTATAACAAGGGCTAAGTATGTTGACGCTTTAGAAGCGACAAAGAAGATGTTGAATCATATAGTTCATTCATGAACTTAGTATGGTTCCAAGATGGCTTCTGACAATGGGACACTACTGCAGGTAGTTGCTCCATAACTCAATCTGAGGAATCCAGGTTCGACCTGTGATTCACATACATACAAAGCCAAGTCCACACAAAATATGAATTTTGTGAAAACGTGAAAACGCGAGGACATGCAAAGATACACACGGAGCTGAAGTCGTCAGATCCGTTGGACATCAGGCTATACCACAAGCGAAGCATATTTACACCGGTGTGCCACAGGTGTGAAGTGCATTAGCATTAACTAGATTATTGACTCTAGTGCAAGTGGGAGTCTGTAGGAGATATGCCCTAGAGGAAATAATAAATGATATTATTTATCTCTGAGTTCATAATTATGTTTATGTTCCATGCTATAACTGCAATGATTCTCGAGTCTGCAATATCCACGAGGCTCGGAGGAAGACTCATATGCACGTGTGGAATAATAAACGGTAAGAAGTATTCCTAGTCTGGCCTCTAAGACTAGCTCAAGTGTTGCATGATGGTTCTGTTTTCCTGATCATGGGCATGTCTATGCCAGCAATTTTGAGGGCACAATGTTAAGAGAACATTTGTGTTGAATCGACCCGGTTTGATGTTATGCTAAGAGATTCATTCGTCACAAGTTAATGGTTTATAACACAGAGATAGTTAATGTTTGCATAATTCCTTAGACCATGAGAGTATCGAGTTTCTTCATGCTTGCTTCATGAACTTTGGGGTTTGTTAAATGTCATCCGTAACTGGATGACTATTACGGCGGCTTACGGGTTCATGGGAAAGTATGTTAAGTAACTTGATAGCTCGAGATTGGGATTTGCTCCTCCGACGATGGAGAGATATACTCGGGCCCTCTCGGTGTTACGGTGTCCATCATCGTCTGGCCAGACACTTTGTGATTTGATCACGGGGATGCCGGAACAAGAAACGAGAAAAGAGAACAAAACCGGTAACGAGGTAACTAGCATAGTGGACAAGTTGTTGATCCACGGGAATGCCAACATGTCTCACCTCGGGTATTTGTAACATATCGCGAAGCAACAGGAATAGCACACGGCAACTGGAGGTTCACTCGAATATTTATTCGTGTGGGTATAGGGGTCAATATGGGTGTCCACGGCTCCGATGTTGATCATTGATCGGAAGGGGTTCCGGGTCATGTCTATACTTCACCGAACCTATAGGGTCACACGCTTAAGGGTCATCTATCTGCTGAATACTAGACAGGGAGTCTGAGAGAAAATCACCGAAAAAGTTTCGGATACCGAAAAGTTTCGGACAGCGGAATCGTACCCCAGAGAGAGGTCATCGGATAAGTTTCGATGATACCGAAAAGTTGTTTCGGGATACACCATTAAGTCAAATTAGTTTCGGCACATGCCTGATAATTCTTGGAGGATGCCAGAATCATTCTGGAAGCTTTTTGGAATTTTCTGAGATAAAAACCGAAAATGTTCCGGAGCTGCCGGAGCCACTTCAGATGCGTTTTGCAGATGAAAATCACTAAAACCGGAATTGTTTCGGAACGCATTGAAAATCATTTTAGTGGGTACTGGAAATGTTCTTAGCCCTCGCTACTGCATTCGTCAGCAAGTCTATCTTCAACCCCGAAGAAAATGACCTCACCAACAAGGCTGATGAAGGCAAGGATGACTACGCTCCCACCTATTGCTTCATGGCAAAGGGTGCCAAGGTACTCAAATATTCCTCATCTGAATCAAGTGAAAATGAATCTGATGAAAACCTTAAGCCCAGCTATTCTAAACTTACTAAGATTGCTGTGAAACAACAAAGGGCTCTTGAAAAGGTTCAAAACATGCGAGACAAAAGTGATGATATGTCGGGTGAAGAAATGGATCGCACTAAAACCTTGACTGAAAATCTTCAGAGAATTCAGACTAGGTTTGACAACCTTCAAGGTCATCATAACACTCTCTTGTCTGATCATGAGAAGCTTTCTTATGAATTTCTTCAAGCAAAGCAAGATATTGAGAAGCTAAGAGTGAGTTATGAAGATCTTCAGAAGGAGCACGATTCATTACTTGCTCGAAAAATCAGCGCTTCTTAGGAAGAATTTGTTCCTCCATGTTTGAAATGCATTGAACGTGAATCTGCTAATTCTTCACCTGAATGTTCAAATGCTTCTAATGCTACAAATTCTTCAACTGTCTCTGCTATCACTAATTCCTCATCTGAGGACATTGCTAGTATCACTGATGATGCAGGGCTGAAGGAATTGTACATGACAGGCATGTACAAAAGCCTGAAAGGGCATCAGACTCTTTGTGATGTGCTTAAAAAGTAGATCTTCAATAGGAACCCTAGGAAAGAGGGTATTGCCTTTGAGAGGAAACTCAATGCTGATGGTACATATTGGAAGCCTGAGCAGTACCCCAAAACCTCATGGGTTGCTGCAAAGGGACCTCCAGTTGATCCATCTAATCTATCGGGCTTTACATGTGAATCTCCTCATTCTTCTGGTGAGTCATTTGACTCCAACTATAAGCTGTTCAAAAATCAGAATGGTGAAGTATTTGCTAGATTTGTTGGCACTAACTGCAGGAATGGTTCCCCTATGAAGAAAATCTGGGTTCCCAAAACGTGCCTTGAAAGTCTTCAGGTGAATGTCCTCATGACACCACCTGTGAAGAATAGGAACCCCAGATCAAATTCTTCATATGGACCAAATTCTTCATATGGATCCAAGTCCTCATACGGACCAAATTCCTCACATGGATCAAATTCCTCAAAAGGATCAAAGTCCTCATATGAATATCATTGTGCTAACAACTCTGTTTCGCAGGGTAGAATGAAGGGCTATGAATATGCGCATTATTCTTCTAATCATTATGTTCATAAGTCCTCGAAGAATTTCTCTGCTTATTCATATGCTTACCCTAACTCCTGTTATGTGAAATGAAATGGATTGGCTTCTATGCCACCTTTCTCGTATGGCGCTCGCAGAGTGATGAACTCTTTGCCACCCCTTCAGATGTGGGTGGTGAATAAAAAGAACTAATCTCTTCTGCAGGGTCAGTTCTTCAGACATGCATGAACGTCTCAAGAATTTGCTGGAGACCTGAAAAGTGCCTGAAAGGACGCAGGCTAATCATGAGGAAATGAACTTTCATTTCTCACGTCCTCATACTGCTTTATCTGTTCTATCACTTGATGAAATTGATCTGATGAATTGTGATGTCATATTCTTCACTGATGAAGTATATGAAGTTCGTAAGTTGCACTAATTCATCTGCAAGATGATCAACCCAAAGCCACTGAGTGGGTCCTCGATAGTGGATGTACAAATCACATGACTGGTGACAAGAATCTATTGATGGATGCTCCCTTATCTCCATTGCATCTGAAGCATATCATCTTCACTGACAAAGGCAAAAGTCAGGTATTGGGTCTAGGTAAGGTTGCGATCACAAAGGATCGACACATGGACAAAGTCATGCTTGTCGAGTCCTTAGGATACAACCTCATGTCTGTCTCAATGCTTTGTGATCTTGATATGGTTGTTGTCTTTGGCAAGTATCCTTGTGTTGTGATCATGGAAGCTGACAATTCCAAAGTCTTCGAAGGCTTTAGGAGAGGAGACTTGTATATTGTTGATTTCTCTACAGGACCACAACCAGCCGCGTGCCTACTTGCAAAAGCTTCAGAAGGCTGGCTATGGCATCGACGACGTGGTCATGCAGGCATGAGGAATTTGCACACGCTTGCAAAGAAGAAGCATGTCATTGGCATTGAGAATGTCAAATTCCTCAAGGATCACTTATGCGGAGCCTGTGAAGCTGGGAAGATGACAAAGGCTAAGCATCCAGCGAAGACTATCATGACCACCACTCGACCATTTGAATTGCTTCACATGGATCTCTTCGGTCCTAACCATTATTCTGCAGTCTCAAATGATGCATCTCAATATGGCTTTGTTATTGTTGATGATTACTCTCGATACACAGGGGTACACATTGTTACTGACAAACATGAAGTGCAGGAAGTCTTTAAACGATTTTCCTCGAGGACTTCAACCAACTTTGGTGTGAAGATCAAGCACATCAGAAGTGACAATGGAACTGAGTTCAAGAATTCTGGTCTCGATGACTATCTTGATGAACTTGATATTACTCATGAGTTATCTGCTCCTTATACTCCTCAGCAGAATGGCGTCGTGGAGCGCAAGAACAGGACTCTTGCTGAGATGGCTCGCACTATTCTTGATGAATACAAAATGCCTCGTCGTTTCTGGATTGATGCAATTGATACTGCTTGCCACATCATCAACAGAGTATATCTTCACAAATTCTTCAAGAAGACTGCCTATGAACTCCTCACTGACAAGAAACCCAATGTGAGTTATTTCAAAGTCTTCGGTGCTAAATGTTGGATTAGAGATCCTCATCACAACTCAAAAGTTGCATTTTCGTAGTTTTATTTTCTCTTTCTTGAGTCATAGGAAACACCGTACTTTTAAAGGGGGTCGAGGAAATACTAAGGAAAAATTTCCAAGTGATGCTCAACTCAAAATCCTACACCTACCAATCCCTTCGAGTGAAGCCATTGGAAATCTCATATAGTTCAGACATATTCTTCAGTGACAGAGACGAAATTCTTCTGGTCTCTGAGGAATTTGTTCTAACTGAGGAGTTAGGAATTCGCCAATGCGGATTGCCTACACAGTGAGGAACATGATAGCCCTGAGGAATTTGAGACTCAAATTTCCGACCGTTGCTGTGCTACGCGCCAGCTGTCCCAAAATATCTTATCCACCTAACGGTCATATCATTGAAGGGCATTTATGTCTTATCATGTCGGGCTGCTCCCTAGGCTATAAATAGCCGCCCCCTACAACCACTAGCTGGTTGGCTGCTCCGAGAGAAACTGACACTTGTCATTTGAGAGCATCCCATCTTTCGAGGACTTTGAGCGAAAATCATCGAGTGAGGAAAACCCAAACCCAAACACCTACAAACCCAAAGTGATTGAGCATCATTGAAGAGATTGATCCTGCATGGATCCGACGCTTGTTACCTTTGAAGACTGTGCTTCTTCCAGACGGTTAGGCGTCATGGTCTAGAGCATCCAAGAGGAATTGTGGATCATTGAGTGACTGAGTTTGTGAAGGTCCGGAAGTCACCTGAAGACTTACCACGAGTAATTGGGAGAGGTCTGTGTGACCTTAGCTCAAGGAGAATATGGTGAGGACTGTGTGTCCTCAGGTTTAAATACCTAGCCGCTCCAACCAGATGTACAACTGAGACAACAGTTGGAACTGGTCTACCAAATCATTGTCTTCACCGAGCTTACTGGTTCTATTTCCTCAACTCTTTCATTTCCTCATTACTGTGTTGTGTGCTTGGCATATCTGTGTTTGAAGACTTTGACTGAAGACTTTCTCTATTTCCTCAGCTCAATTTCTTCAGTCTGTTTGTCTTCATCCTGTGTTATCATGTGTTTACGCTTTCTGTACTCTGTGCTTGTCTTTATTTCATCATGATGACCATGCTTGTGTTCCGCTATGTTTACTTTTGAGTACTTATTCTGCTGCAAGTAGTTCTTCGCTAAGGAATTTCCTCACCCGCAAATTCCTCAGTGAAGAATTCATAAAAATTGCCTATTCACCCCCTCTAGTCGATATAACGCACTTTCAGCCTGCAGCCAGAGACTGCCTGGACCCGTGGCCGGTAGCTTGCCGGCGAAGAAGCATGGGAGCTGAAGCCAGGCACCGGCCGGGTTCTCCGACCACATGACAAACTCCGGCAGCACCTCCACCGAGTGGAAGCGCGGCCGGGGAGGCCGCGCGACCATGGCATGCCTCCCTTCATCGACGGGGCTGCCACGACCTGGGCGACTCCCGCCACGGGAAGAGGCACCGTCGCGGCCGCGAGGGGCCACGGCGGGGGTCGCAGCGTGCGTGCGGGGACGGCCCCGCCCCTCTTGGGCGGCGGCGAGCCGGGCCTGTCCTGGTGAGCCTTCCCCTTCTATACGGCCGAGAACTTCTTCGCAGGCGCCATGGGTGTCGCTACCAGCGATGAAGCAAGGGAGAAGAAGCGAGCGGAGCAGGAAGAGATAGCAACGGGCGCTCCGTCCCCTCCTCATTTATAGCGGGAGAAGGCCAACCGGCGATCCCCAGGATCACATGTAATGATGATTTTCCTCTGCATGCAGCAGGGACTCATCAAGTCGGGCAGTTGCCGAGGCGGCGTGGGGAAGCGGAGATGCCCACGTCCAATCAATCGCCACGCGTCAACCGAGGCCGCAGGCTGTTGGGGCCCGCGGCGCTCCGCACTTGCCCCTTGGCTTCGCCTCGAAGCCAAGTCCAAGCGCCCCTTGGGCCCGGGGCTACTGTCGGCGTCCTGGGAACGGGGTTCCCAAGAATTGCCTGCCTGCGGCCCACGGCGTGGCTCCACCAGCGGTCCCGTACGGCCCATCTTCACCAGCAAACACTCAAGACCCTCGGGAGGGGCCAAGGATTGCGAGGCGGACGACGCAAGACCTCCTCGGGGGCGGCCTCACTAGGCCAGCTCGTGAGGGGCAGAGAGATCAAGGCAAGGGGCACCTCGCGAGGTTCCTGTGACGCAAGCCATGACGACCAAGGCCAGGCGGGCGCCAGCGCGTGTAGTGTCCTTGTTTCCTCTTTGGTGCTAAAGAGGCAAGCACAGGCGAGGAGTCCCGAGGCATCAGGCAAAGCTTGCCATATCGGTGCAACGAGACCAAGACCAGCAGGATGGCAGGACGGAGGTCACCGTGGAGCCCAAGACGGCCTCACCACCAGAGCCTTTGGCAGGCGAAGACCACCTTTAGTCAGGATAACTTGTACTAGTTGTCTTCCTTCAAATTTGGCCGTTGTGGCATCCCTTCCCGCTCAATATTTGGGAAGAGGACCAGGGCCTCTATTAATAGGACTAGCCACCACCGTAGGAGGCATCTGATCTTGGATCGGAGCCATTCCATCCATAGCCACACACAAGCTCACCAAACACAAGAGCACCTCTCCTCAGGAGGCTGTTCTTCCTTTGTAACTGTTCATCCTCAGCCCAAGAGGCAATCCACCACACCACACTGGAGTAGGGTATTACACCACATCGGTGGCCCGAACCAGTATAAATCTTGTGTCCCTTTGTTCTTTGGGTTCGTCGAGCGAGGCCTTGCGATCGCGGCGAGAGCGAGCTAGAGGGAGGAGAGATCTTCGTGCACACCCCAGTGTTCGAACCTTGAGGGTTTTTCCGGAACCCGAAATCCAATAGTCCGTCCCTGCAACGCTGAAAAATCTGAGAAATCGAGCTCTGGCTCGTGGTTGTCCCGCGCACGTCACCTCACCAGATCCTCAGTGCCTTCGTCTTCTTGCGGAAAGATCAGCGGCAGGACAGCAAGCGCGCTCAGGAGTTTCGCTCTCCTCTCAGACTAACTCGCAGGAATCCTTGGAGCACGGCTGCAGGCGGCCCTATAGGCCGCCCCTTGTTCACACAATTCGCTTGCACGTTAAAGGGGGGGGTTCCTGAGCACCATGCCTTAGGAGCTCCTACTGACTCTCCAGCCCTCACCCGCTGGCCTTGACCACGACATCGTGACCTGGCATACCAGCGGCAGCTGAATCCCGCTCGAGGGTTGGGACCCGAGGATGTAGAGCACTTAGATGAGCAAGGAAAAGGGAGACCGACATGAGCCCTACTTGGAAGCATCACCGCTAAAACACGATCAGGCGGCGTGCAAGGAAATCACCACACGCTATTTAAGATAAGTCATCTATACGTATCATCGTGAACCCACCGGCCGGAATTTCGACTCTTGCAATCTTGCTCAGGCAACACCACTCTCCTTTTCAGCCTTCAGGAAGCTGCTTGCACGCCAAAGGGGACCTCTTGAGCATCGCGCCTCAGGAGCTCTTACTGGACCTCAGGCCGCTCACCTCCTGGCCTTGACCACGGCATCGTGACCTGGCATACCAGCGACGGCTGGAGCCTGCTTGAGGACTGGGACCTGTCGACATAGAGCGCAAAGCTACCGCGAGAATGAAATGGGGGGAGCAATGCCGAAGCAAGATGCACAACTGCAAACTTATACTAGAAATGGTAAACATTGGGGCAAAAGCATTACAAGTTCTTTATATACCCCCGCGGGATTTGCCTCGATTCCTCGCAGGGAACAATAGAAGAAAACTTCAAGGAGCCCTGGCCTGGGGCATCACCAACGACACCGAGTGGGCACCGCTGCCGTGCTCTGGGCACGACGAGAGCTCGATGGCACGTAGCTATCGTCGCTCCACTCTGGATAATCGCTAGGCTCGGGCGAGCCATTGTACTCCCAGGAGTCGTCGCTGCTGCTGGAGGAGCTGTCGGCAGGACCGAAGGCGGGCTTGGCGCCCGCAGCCGTGCCACGCAGGCCGCTTCCCCCAGGGCAACACTCTAAGTGGCGACCCTCCTCGTTGAAGACCTTGAAGAACAATGTGTGTGCGCCATCACACTCTAAGTGGATGGCGAGGGCCCCCTCCGCGCGGCAGGCGCGGGCGACCTCACCCCATCCTCGGTTCATGAAGATTTTGCCCGGGGGGACGATCTCAACCTCCGCCCCCGTGGCCAGACTGCAGCACCCGGCATGCTGCAGCCACAGCTTAAGTGCCCCCCCTTGGTGGCATCTCCTCGGCGAAGAACCACAGGAGCTGGATCCACATCCGTGGTGGCAATGCCGCCCACACCACGAACTCGCGCGAGGTACCCTCAGCATGTGTTCGTGGGTTGGCAGGCTGCACGGCCTCAGCTTGGCCACCATGGCCGTGGCCCGCGCGGCGCTGGGCACTGCCGCCTTCTCCGAAGCCTTGCGTGCAGACGTACAGAGGGAGCAGGAAGCCAGGTGGAGGCCGCACGCACCAAGGCCGCGTCACATCTGGCCTTTCGCCGGCATTGCGGGGACGACTAAGCCTCTTCTTCGGCGGGAGTGGCCCCTGCTCCTCACGAGGGGCTTTCCCCCTTCTTCGCTGCGGAAAACCTCCTAATCGGCGCCATGAGAACTACAGCGAGACGGCGAGGCAAGAAGGAAGAAGAAGGAGCGGGTGGTGAGAAGACGGAAATGAGCAAGGGGGCTCTGCCCCTCCCCTCATTTATAGCCAGAGGAAGGCCAACCGCCGGCCTCCACGATCGCACGCAATGATGGTTTCCCTCTACATGCAGCAGAATCTTGTCAGGTCAGACGGTTGCCAAGGCAGTGTGGGGAAGCGGAGATGCCCACGTCCCATCAATCGCCACACGTCAACCAAGGCTGCAGGCGGTTGGGGCCCGCGGTGCTCCGCACTTGCCCTTTGGCTTCGCCTTGAAGCCAAGTTCGAGCGCGCCTTGGGCCCGGGGGCTACTGTCGGCGTTCTGGGAACGGGGGTACCCAGACTTGCCTGCCTGCAGCCCATGGCGTGGCCCCATCGGCGGCCTGGTACGACCCAACTTCAGCAACAACAACCCAAGACCTCGCGAGGGGCCAAGCCTCGCGAGGTGGATGACACCAAGACCTCCATGGGGGGCAGCCTCACCAGGCTGGCTCCCGAGGAGCGGAGATATCTATGCAAGGTGCACCTCGCGAGGTTCAGATGATGTGAGCCGTGACGACCAAGGCCAGGCGGGCGCCAGCGGGCGCAGTGTACCAGTTTCCTCTTTCGTGCTAAGGAGGCAAGCGCATGCGCGGGGTCCCGAGGAATCAAGCAAAGGTTTCCGTTTCGCTGCAACAAGATCAAGACCGCCATGGCGGCAGGACGGAGGTCACCGCGGAGCCCACCGCGGCGTCACCACCAGACGCTTTTGCAGGCGAAGACTACTTTTGTCAGGATAACTTGTACTTGTTGTCTCCCTTTGAATATGGCCGTTGTGGGATCCCTTCCCGCCTACATTTGGGAAGAGGACCAAGGTCACTATAAGTAGGACCTAGCCACCACCATATAAGGGATCAGATCCATTCCACCCGGACCAAGCCACTAGCTCTTCGAGCTCAAGAACACCTCACCTCCTGAGGCTGTTCTACCACTGTACTAGTTCATCCACAGCCCCTCGAGGCCAATCCACCACAAAGCAGGAGTAAGGTCTTACACCGTAAGGTGGCCCGAACCTGGGTAAACCGCTGTGTCTCTTATTCGTTTGGTTCGTCGTGCTAGGCCGCGGGATTAGCGAGCGGGCAGACTGGGAAGGACGAGTTCTTCGCACGCACCCCAGAGTTTGAACCTCTCAAGGGTCTGCGGAACCCCGAATCCGTCAAAATTCACATGATTACCTGCAACAAGATTTCTCCTGTGACCTCAAGAACAAAAGTAACTACTCACAAATGATAATCATGCTCAAGATCAGAGGGTTATTAAATAGCATATTGGATCTGAACATACAATCTTCCACCAAATAAACCATATAGTAATCAACTACAAGATGTAATCAACACTACTAGTCACCCACAAGTACCAATCTATAATTCCGGTACAAAGATTGAACACAAGAGATGAACTAGGGTTTGAGAGGAGATGGTGATGTTGAAGATGTTGATGGAGATTGCCCTCCCCAAGATGGGAGAGTTGTTGGTGACGATGATGACGATGATTTCCCCCTCTGAGAGGGAAGTTCCCCTGGCGGAATCGCTCCGCCAGAGGGCAAAAGTGCTCCTGCCCAAGTTCCGCCTCGAGACACCGACGCTTCGTCCCGAAAGTCCTCCCCTTATTTTTTCTAGGTCAAAATGACTTATATACCAGAAAAGGGGCACCGGAGGTGGGCCGAGGAGGGCACAACCCACCAGGGTGCGCCTGGGCTCCTTGGCACGCCCAGGTGGGTTGTGCCCACCTGGTGGGCCCCCTCAGGTACTTATTGGCTCCAATATTTCTTTTATATTACAAAATTCCCCGTGAAGTTTTAGCTCATTTGGAGTTGTGCAGAATAGGTAGCCTGACATTGCTTTTTCAGGTCCAGAATTCCAGCTGCCGGTATTCCCCTCTTTGTGTGTACCTTGCATATTATGAGAGAAAAGGCATTAGAAATACTCCAAAAAGCATGATTATACATAAAAAATAATAGTAGGTAAACATGATGCAAAATGGACGTATCAGGTAGGACAAAAGATGTCGTGCAAGTTCTTATTATAAGCATGTATGTCTATATATGAAATACATGCCTGCATTACATTGATGAATTGGAGCAATTGTGTATCGCTCTAGGTTGTTACTGTTATATGATGAATGCCATCCAACACAAATATCCATCAGTGGTCCAATGCCTACGCTTTTCACATATTGATATTTGCTAAGTTACTACTGTTATTGTTGTTGTTACAATCATCACAAACTGCTACTGTTCCTGTTCCTAGTACTATTACTATTGTTACTGCTACTATCAAAACTATCAAACTACTGTGCTACAAAAAACTTTGCTGCAGAGAGATAATTTCCCAGGTGTGGTTGAATTGACAACTCAACTGCTAAGACTCATAAATATTCTTTGGCTCCCCTTGTTTCGAATCAATAAATTTGGGTGAAATACTACCCTCGAAGACTGTCGAGATCCCCTATACTTGTGGGTTATCAAGATTTTTTTTGGTGCCGTTGCCGGGGAGCATAGCTCTACTTATTGAGTTCACTTGGGATTACTATAAAGAATCTGAAAGATACTAGAACCAAAATCGTACCCTCTAAGACGAGGGGAGGTAAGGAACTGCCATCTAGCTCCGCACTTGATTCACCTTCTGTTTTAAGTAGGCTTGTGACACCACCACCTGCTATACATTCTGATATGTCACAAGTAATTGATGATACTACTTCTGCTATAAATGAAACTTGTGATGATGCTAGTACTCTGTTTGGTAATATTGTGCCACTAGGTGAATTTCTTGCTAAACAAATTGCTAAAGGTAAAGAAATTGAGAATGTTGAAACTAATGAAAATTATGATTCACCTATTATGCCTAGCTCTCCTACTAGAGTTGAAATGCCTAAGATACCTGATGGTTCCACTTCCACCACGTCATTATGATCAGACAGGCTGGTTTTTGCGAAATGTGTTGCTTGTTTTCTTTATACAATATAAAACGTGTTGCCTTCTAACTCCAATCTACACTGAGCCTCCGGAGAGAGCGGTTAGGGTTAGCAAGGCGAAAAGGAGGCGACCAGGTACCTTAGCGTTCCGTTGGCCATCGCTGGTTTCCTCTCACTTTGTCGGCCGCTCCAGCAACGGTAGGGAGGGGGAACGTCAGATCTATGCGTCGGGTGTGTTCTCAGCAGGGTTAGGGTTGAGGAAGACGCTACTGAGGCCGCGTCGCGTCAACCAGATAATAGATAGAGCCGCGTGTCGTCGGATCAATCCGGTTCAACACCGCGAAGCATCACCCACCTTGCCGCACCCCCTCCCGGCTTGTAGCATCATCGTCGGAGGTCCGACAAGACTTGGGTTGTTCTGCGACCACCGCCGTCTCATCTGTTCTGTGCCCACCGTTGACAATAAAACGTGTTGCCTTCTCTGTTACATAGGAGTACCTTCTCACTCCAAATCCCTCAAAAAAAAATAAAAACATCCTTCAAATCCACACTACCAAAACGTGTCGCCACGATCTTCAACCAAACCATAGAGTAATGTGCTGCATCTATAGCCTTTGGATCACATGAAGCATCAGCAACCTTTGTCGTGTCCCGTCCTGGCTTGTAGCAGCGTCGGAGGATGTGTTGCACATGGATCACATGCTACTCAGGTCTGACAAGACTTGGTTGTTCTGCACCCACCGCCGTCGTCCTCATCTGGGATGTTCCCTCTCCAATTAGCCCTCATCTGGGACGTTCCTCCCTCTCTGGTTGGCCTCGACAACGAGATATGGCCATCTGCCTATTGTCAGATTTGGGATCCGAGGAGGAACGCTTGTGTCTTCCTCAACATCGACCAACCTGTTGTCCTCACTACAAAAAAAGGCTTTCGCCCCGCTTTATATATAAAACAACGACCATGACCAAGCGATACAAACGCACGCCAACACCACACTTGCCGCACACACCCAAAGGCAAGATATATAGGTGCCGGGCACCTCAACACCACCCCAACGACCGAAAGCAAACTAAAGGTACATAAGAAGAACCGCTTGGAGTCGACGGAGACCATCACAAGAGCTAGCCACCGTGGAGGGATGAGACGGACACCAACGAAGCATGGGTTCCAAGACGGTGCCTCCAAGAAGGGAACAACACCGGAGTGTCGCCATCGTCTGATCACGAAGATCAAGTTTTCACCTGGAGCAGTCCGAAAGAAGTGGGAGCAACCACGACAGAGCCTTCAAGAAGGGGAACGAAGTCCGCGGACGCCGCCACCGATGGTCGGTAACACCGGACAAGTTATGGACCCCGGTGCTCACACCCTTCCAGCATACCCATGCCACGTCGAGCACCAACATCCATGCCACCTGAGTGGCCATGGCTACCTGCGCGCACCTGAGAAGTTGTGAAGCACGTTCCGCCCACAAACGTTGTGACTCTCGCCGCAAGGGCCGCCGCCCTCCATCCAGACAGCCCCAAGACCAAAATGGCATTGGCTTTGGTCCAAAATGGCTGCCCCAGCGACGAAATAGCAACAGACGCCCTGCCCCAAACATCGCCGGAACGGCGCCCGCATGCACTCGGCCGAGGAAAGGGAGAGAGGGGGAGCGAACACATCCATGATCGGCACACCCCTTTGCCAGCGACGGGTGGCCCGACCACGTTGGCGCCTCCCATCCCTCCAACCTACCTCCCCACCGGACACCCCCTGTGTTGCCCCACCATGGCAGCCCCCCGCGGATGCACGTGAGGCCACCAACGTTGCCCGTCCGCCAGCAAGGTGACAAAAAATCGACCACCGCCATCAGTCTAGAAGGTCACCGGAACTGTCCACTGCGCCGCCCGCCAAAGTCCAGCCAGCAGAGCCAGCTAGAACCCAGCCAGCACACCCACCAGGACCACCGCTGATGCGCCGCCACCCCCACCAGCCGAGCATCGAGGCAGACGCCCGCAACCCATGTCACACAAGACCAACACCCCTGGATGTAATGGGCCTGGAGCAACCGGTGCCGCATTGGCGCAACCGCCATCCACCCAACATGCACCAACACCACCCGTCGGAGCACGACAACAGCAAGACCAGGTCATGACCTCCAGCCCGCGCCCCTGCCTCCAGCGACCCAGCAAGGCCGTCAGCCACCTCCCGTGTCGCACACAGCCAGCCCGGAGCCAGACCAGACCAGGGATCCGCGCACACAAACGAGAAGCAGGCCGATACATCATCGTTGAAGCAGCCCATTGTTGTCTTCCCTCGCGCCTATTTCCATGCCGGAGGGCCCCATGCCAGCCCGAGCTGTCGTCCCATACCAGTAACACGCCACGCAGAGGGGATCCAGAGCCCCGCCTATGCCTACGTCGACCAGGCTTTGCCTGGCGGCTCGTCGTGGAGGGGGGGGGGAGCTGGGAAGGGAGGTGGGAGGCGGCCGCCGCTAGGGTTTGTCCCCGGTCGCCCCTGCTGTAACTCCTTGTCTCACTTCACTCTTTGGCCCTTGGCTCCAAATCCACACAAGCAAAACATGCCGCCATGATCTTCAACCAAACCGTAGATAGCGTCATGTGTTGTATCTACGGCTGTTGGATCAATCCGGTTCAACACCACAAAGCATCACCAACCTTGTCGCATCCCGTCCCGTCACGGCACATGGTTTGCATTCTACTCAGGTCTAACAAGACTCGAGTTGTTTCGCGCCCATCGCCATCGACCTCATTTATAACGTCCCCTCTTCAATTGGCCTCAGCAATGGGGAGTGGCCGCCAAAGGCTCTCTCCATTCTATGGAATGTTTTTGACCTCATCTGGGGCATCCCCTCTCTGGTTGGCCACGACAACGAGATTTGGTCGCAGGTAGCTCTTCCCATTCTACCAAAAGATTTGAGACTCAAAGAACACTTGCATCTTCTGCAAAAGGAACTCCGACCCGCTGGCCTCACCATTAGGAAAATAATCAGCGACTTCACCCTTTGGTCCTTTATTAGATTCAAATATCCAAGTGTTGAAATATATTGCCCGCCTCCCTCCATCAGTTCGTACTTTTGGAGCAACTGGCTGAAGCATGAATTCAATATAGTATCGGAGCCAAGAGGTCTTGAGTTCAAGACCCTGCCCACGCAGTATTAAATAAAAATGATTCTGCAGCCTACATTGATCCCACATCTAAGGACTAAAATATCCAAGACGTGAGCACTACAAAAAAAAGACACTTCCATGATGATACGTGTTTGTCAGAGTAGGTCACGTTTTCTGTCATGCATGTACATCCACGACAAATTTATGACAGAATCAAGATAGTCATACCTGTGCTGTCGTAGAAGTGTTCCATGACATTGCCAAAATTATCATCACGGAAGTGTCCCTTCCATGACGATAAATCGCTGCGTCACATGGAAGTGCTTTCGTCAAGGGTGACCCGACACATGGCATCCACCGTAACGGAACACCGTTAAGCTATCGGTCGGTTTTGGATCCGATAACCCGTTAACAGCCAGGACAATGCGGATTTTCCCACGTGTAAATTCTCATTGGCTGACGGATCCACGCGTCAGCTCCGCGTTGGCACAGGTGTCACTCATCCAATCGGTCGAGATGGGCCTATGAATATCGTTGACACGTGGACCGGCCCAAAAGTGGCCCACAAAGATTTAAATGGCGCGGCCCAACCGAAGGCCCATAAGATTTAGCGGACCATAATGGCCGGCCCAGCTAAAGGCCCACAAAATTTAGCGGACCATAATGGGCCGGCCCAAGCTAAAGCCCACACGATTTTGCAGGACCATAATGGGCCGGCCCAGCTAAAGGCCCACAAGATTTTGTGGACCAAATGGGCCGGCCCAGGCCCATCTAAAGGCCCTAACATTCTCTGTCAAATCGGCCCGTCAACGGCCCTGTCCTAAACTTGTCATCAACGCGGCCCATGGTCACTTCTGGCCCGTTAACAGTCCGCTAAGTAATTGGGCCGAATTACGGCCCGGTGTATTTCCGGCCTGTTAAAGGTCCGGCTTCATTTGGGCCCATTTACAGGCCATCAAAACTTTCGGCCCATAACGACCGTGAATGATTTGGGTCATATTCGGCCATGTCTGACATTCGGCCTGTTAGAGGCCCACTATAGCTTTGGGCCACTTTCGGCCTGTTGTCATTTTCGGCCTGTTAACGCCGTACGTAAACCATGGGCCATATGTGGCCCAACGTCATATCGGGCCCATTAACGGCCCATATAAAAATGACATAATCTAGCCCGACCGAAGTTCCGGCCTGTTAAAGGCCCGTGTATTAGGTCGGCGCATTTACGGCCCGTCCGAATTTTGGCCTGTGGACGATCCGCATTGTAAACGGGCCACCATTTCGGCCTGCTGAGACCAGTGGGTTATTTGGCACAATCAGGGCCCAATCTACCTTTCGGCCTATTAAAGGCCCATGTTTTTATGGGCTCGAGATATTTACACATGTAAACGGCCTATTATTACCGAGGGCCCAAATTATATTTAGGCCTGTTAAAGGCCCACTATGGGCACAGGCCTACCGGAAAAATATGAAAGCTTATGCTGATTTAGGCCCAGATATTTTTAGTGGGCTACATGTAAATTTAGGCCCAGAATCGTTTTTAGCCCAATTGGAATGGGCCCGAAGAATGTTGGCATGTTGGGCTCCTACGAAGCTTTCGACCGAATACATTACTAAGATAAACCTACACTATACAAAAATATTGTCGTAATTACTGCAGCCTTTGGCAGCATCATAAATGTTGTATCACAACAAAATAAATTCCAACCATACAACAAAAGGCCTGTTGGCATAAAGTTTAACATCCTTGCAGATAAAAGCACCATCAGATGTATAGAATCACAGATCATTTGCCCTGAGTGCTTATGTTTCAGGCTGTAGAATCTGATGGAGCAGCACGATCTTCCCCCTTTTTCCGCCATTGCTCTTGAACAACGAAGCAAATGTCTGATAGTCTGGTTTCAAAACCATTCATATCTTCACGACATTTGTCAACCACTATTTTTGTTTCCGACACAACGTCCATTAGGGATTGGACTTGTGTCTGGAGCACAGATACATCACTCTGTCTAGCCGAAAGATTTTGTTCAGTAGGCGATTTGGACGAGGTTACCTTGACAACCAACCCAGAATTACGCAGGAAGGTGCTTTTTGCACTATTAGTGGAGAGATACTGATGCACTACAGCAAGAGGTGACATTGTGCCTGTGCTAGCCTCGTCACCTTCAGGTGGTTGTGGTTGTTCAATCATTTGTTCCATAGCTTGCTGAAAGTTTGAACTTGTAGATTAGTGTACCAGATAAGTTACTAATGAGATAAAAACAAACAAAGTAGGTTTCACATTTATACATAACTTATTTTGGTGAACTACTGTAATACATTAGCATGTATTGTAGTGCCAACTACATAATAAAATCACTTTCGGAACATATGTCCATGTAGCATGCCTACTGTATTGTCTATTTCCTCACATTCGTTGACATCTAAGGATAAAGAGACATGGTTTAATGTAGGATAAAGATACATCATTCATACCATGGGCAAACAGATATAAAACAAACATGCTATTCTATCATTATGTGCGCACGTGAACATCACAACTAGATTATAGATCAAGACCAAAAGAATATCCTTCATCTCTTTTAAACCATGTAAGGTGAAATGATACGTTAAGACAACTGTGTATAAAAGTGAACAGAGTAACTGACATTGGTTGCAAACCAAGCAGTTAAATGAACACATCACAGTACCAATCAGTTCAAAGGCAGGAGGAGTAAGGACTTACAACAGTGGCCTGAACTAGTGTGCTCATGCCCTTCATCTTGCTGGTGTGGCAATCCTTGAAGATTTGCACTGCATTTGGTTCAGGTTCTTTTTGGTCCGCACGGGTTTTCCTCTATATTTGGAACAAGTCAGTATAGATACGATAATATGGTACAGAAAAAAGAAGGAAGTAGCAGCTATTTACAAGAGCCTCGTAGTGCGCAATATAGCTACGAGATCCTGTTGTCTGTTGGAATTTCACTTTAGAACGGTTGGTCTTGTTCTTCAAATAGTTAGCCTAGAAGAAGATACACTTGTAAGGCACATACATAAATACAAGTTCAATATGTGGTCTGATCAAATACATATACCCTGCCTGATACTTTGGATCAGACCAGTGTTTAACAAGGGTTGTCCAGTCTTCATCTGTAATATATTCCACAGGAGATGTTTGGGCGATTTCATTGTTAGCCTTGCCTTCAAAGTGAGATTTTCTAAGGTGGTACCAATAGTGTCGCACAGCAGACTGGAAAACATGAGTGCATGCTTGTTTAGTCGCATCATCTTTCGGATCCAACTTGAACCTCATCTGTTGAAAAAAGAATGTGAGTCTTATTAGGAGGAAGCTAGAAAGTATGGCACAGAGCAAGACAATATTACAAATTGCGATGAATAACATTACTTATGGATAAATGGTCAAGAAAGGTGTTAAACTGGGTATTGTCTTTCTCACTCCTATACTGGATCCACGCTGGGAGGATACGTGCATGACACCTAACGGCAATGGCTGCCTCTGATACTAACTTGGCTGACTCTGTAGCATCACGTGGCCTTTTTAAACCTGCCTCAAAATGGATCTCCATTCTTCCTCCTTTAGATTTTGTTAATCTGTCAAGCATTATCCCTGATGTCTGTTTCCGCTTGCGCCGTGGTGCTAGTTCAACAACGAATATGGAAAGTGTTAGTGCACATCAAACTGTGAGGGTACATATAAAGGAGCATGCAACTGCAACTTGACTCGGTCAGGTACCATCTTGGTGCTGATGCTCATGAGGTTCATTTGATCTTGCCAAGTCCTGTTCTGTCAGCAGTGCTTCGAAAGTACTGTTAGGTGTGAATGCAGCTTGGGAACTGGCCAGTTCCGGAGCAAACGAACGAGTAACTCGTTGAGATGCTGGTATAGTTGAAGTGGATGCTGCAGCTGGTGGAGTAGGTGATACTGTGTTTGTAGATTTAGCTGGTGGACTTGGACCTTCTACTGCACTATAAGTACCAGCAGAATCTCGAGGGCAGATCCTTTTCTGTTTCACCCGAGGAGTAACACCATTCCCTACTATATTCTTTTCCTTGCTCTTTTTTGACTTTGCCATGTCAAGGCATACGCACAACACAAAAGAATAAAATCGCTCTTCAGAACTCATTGATGCATGATACAGACAAGCAATACTTTGATGTAAAACAACCGTATGAGGATGGAATATGTAAAAAAAACAGGACGACATGACATATTGACAGCTACGATGTGTAAACTAAGCAGAAGGATTTCCAAGAAAATAGAAGTAATGAAAGCTAGACACCATATGAAAGATGCAACCAATATCACTCTACCTAGTTAAAAGTGTCTTGTCATAACTGGCATTTTGAAAGATTAGAAGCAGTACAACATAGAAATCAATGCAAGATGCAACCACTATCAAACTGCCATGTTAAAAGCGTCCAATCATGAGTGACTAATGCGGGATACACAACAACAGTACTTTGATGTAAGAACATGGTATGATTGATAGATGCAGTGTATTCTAGACACAGAAAGGCATGTCATATGCACATGTATAGCGAATAAACTCAGCAGGTGCAGTTTAATCAAAATAGAAGAGATACAGGCTAGACAACATATGCAACATGAAACCAATTATCACACTGTCAACTTAGAGCAAGCACCTGCGATGGTGGAGTACGGGAGATGAACTCATCATGTAGACTTGGGACTTCAACTTCATTAGCAGTGGTAGTGGAAAATCTAGAGAGTATCTGTTTGCGTCGGTCCGGAGGACCACCAACATTCCCTAACTTACTCTTTTCCTTCCTATTTTCTGATATTGCCTTATGAAGTCAAAACCAAAAGAAGATGAATAAAATTAGCTCTGCATTACTGGTTGATGCATGATACAGACGAACACTACTTTGATGTAAGGCAAGCGCATGATAGGAGGATGGAATATATACAAAAATAAGACAACATTGCATATTCAGACGTACGATAGGAGGAGGGAATAGGTATGAAAAATAGTAAGCAGAAGGCATTTCAACAAAATTAGAAGAAATGAAAGCTAGGCACCATATGAACATGCAACCAATATCACTCTATCAGGTAAAAAGTGTCTCGCCGTAAGTGCCATTTCAAGAAATTAGAAGCAGTACAAGCTAGAAGACAATGCAAGATGCAACCTACATCACACTCCCAAGTTAAATGTGTCTTATGGGTAAGTGATCATTGCAGGTATAAGTTGTAAGCTACGCAGATGCAATTCAACAAAATCAGAAGCAATACAAACTAGACATCATATGAAACACGCAACCACATATAACAGTTCCAAGTTAGAGCAAGCACTTGTGATGGTGGAGTAGGGGAGATGTGCTCATCATCTACACGTATGTTCTAGAAACAGGAACATGTGTCATATTCATAGGCATTATGTGTAAAGTAAGCAGATGCAATTCAACAAAGTTAGAAGCAATACAAGCTAGACATCATACGCAACATGCAACCACATATAATAGTGCCAAGTTAGAGCAAGCACCTGTGATGGTGGAGTAGGGGAGATGTGCTCATCATCTACACATCTACATTGACTGTCCAGCCTTGTGTTGTCTTGCAAATCTTGTTGGTAGGATGGCAGAGTAGAATCTATAGAGACCCTCTGTTCGAGTTGCTCCGAAGGACCACCATCATCCACTGCCGGACTAATTTCCTTCAGTTGTATTGATTTTGCATTGTGAAGTCAAACCGATAAGAAAAAGGAATAAAATTCGCTCTTCAGAACTCATTCATGCATGATACTGACGAACACTACTCGGATGAAAGGAAAACACATGATACGAGGATGGAATATGTACGAAAAACAGGATGGCATGACATATTCACACCTATGATCTGGTAACTAAGCAGAAGGCATTTCAACAAATTAGAAGCACTGCAATGTAGCGACCAGACCTCAAATGGCCTGTGCTGCTGTGCACCAGTGTCATCCCTGGATCAGTAATGCTGACACGCACAGTACAAATGGAGGATTTATAACAGAGTAGCAATCACACACTTATTACATCGAATATCTCCAAGGAGATTAAGTATGACAACATGGCTTAAGGCCATCTAATAATGATAACAGCGGAAGACTTGGAAGATAAGTGAGTCCATCAACTCCAGCGGCATCACTGAGTATAAGACCACGACCTAAGGCACCTTACTCGTCGTCTGAAAAGTCTGCAACATGAAACGTTGCAGCCCGAAACGGGTCAGCACATAGAATATGCTGGCAATGTAACACATAGAGAACAATGGACCATGATAATGCTATACTATATGCATATATGGCTGGTGGAAAGCTCTATGGTTACAGTTTTGCGAAAAGCCAATTTTATCCTACTGCAAAGGAATAAATTTTATTTAACTATCATGGTGGTTGAAACATTGAGAAGGTACCTCCAACTCAATCCCAATTAAGTGACATCATTAACCCAACAAAATTAATTATAAGTATCACGGTGATGAGATTCAAATGATAATCCAGGTACTAGATACTCAAGTTGTCCATAACCGGGGACACGGCTAATCATGATCAATTTGTACACTCTGCAGAGGTTTGTGCACTTTTCCCACAAGACTCGATCGCCTCCGCTTGATTCTCGCACTACATGATGTTTGAGAAACGGATGACCGAGACACAGTCTTTCAGAAACAGTCACTCTCTACTCTGGATGGACCGGTACACCTACTTTCCCCTACATCTGCTAGTCCACCACTTCGAGAGATCCTGTAACCTACTCAGCTATGCTAGAGCCCATAATAGCTTGCGGCTGCAAACGGAAGTTTCTAGCATGAACAATCTTATGATCCCTTTGAGCCTGGGTGGCGGACCTTATACATACAGACAACACTGGGTTCTCCAGGTGTCTCAATCCACCCAGATGTGAGTTTTAGTTGCCACCTTAAGTTGAACCATTATTAAACACTCACATCTGTCATGAATATCTCTCAAACCCAATCCACGTCTACGCATAGCATGGCAGTAATAAAAGCAACGTAGAAGTAACTCCCGAGGGTTTGATAAAGAACAGGTAATAGGTACTACCTCAACTACTTCCCAAAACCCACAGTTTAATTAGATCCTAATCATGCAATGTGTTTGAGGAAATAGATCTAATGCAATAAAACTGGGTATGAACGGGGTATGATCAAAGTGTTACTTGCCTTGCTGATGATCCGCAAAACCTAGCGATTCGAAGTAACAAGCGGCACACTCCGGGTACTCTATCGCAACAAACAAGCACACAATCAGTACTCATCTAATGCACAGGTAAAACTCGAAAGAAAGATCCAACCAGAAAGTTCAACTTAAGAACTCCGGTTTGCAAAAAGAATCAACTCGAAAGAAGCAACGAAAGTCAAACGGCGAAAGAAAGAAACTTCGTTTGCTAATCTAGATCTAGGTCAAATTTTACTGTAGCAAAAACTTGTTTGAGTAGGTTAAACTGAAAGAGAATTTCGAGACGAAACTCTAGGCGCTTGAATCACCTGATTCCGATAAACGACCGAGAAGTTAAACAGATTCGAAATTTCGATCAGAAATCGAATCTGAGAAATAACGAGAAAATCCGACGAAAAGAAAAACGGACGAACGGTTAAATAACGGACGTTCGTTAACAGAGAAAAACCGATGAATGCGTTCATTAAAACGAACGGTTCGGTGAACGCTCGTGAAATAAGAAAACCGAAAAAAAACCGATCTAGGTTTTTTTTAAAGTTCCGTGGGAAAAATTGCGTAGAAAAATAAATAAAAATCAGAAAAATACGAAATAAATTTTCCCCGTCTAGTTAGAAAATCTAGAATAGGGTGAACATTTTTAAAATCAAAAATAAATATTTTGAAAACATGCATATTTTTAAATGCAATAAAAATTGCAAATAAAATCCAATTAAATTCCAAATAATAATTTTAACATTTTTCCTCCAGTATTTCAATATTTTTGGAGAATTCATATTTTCTCCTTTTGTTTATTTTTAAATGAAATATTTTTCCGGAGAGAAAAATAATTAAAATCCCAATCCTCGTTTGAAAATTAAATAAGAAAATTTGAGAAAATCCCCAACTCTCTCCGAAGGTCCTTGAGTTGCTTAGGATTTATCGAGGATTTGTCAAAATGCAATAAAACATGATATGCAAATGATGATCTATGTATAACATTCCAAATTGAAAATTTGGGATGTTACAAACCTACCCCCCTTAAGATGAATCTCGCCCTCGAGATTCGGGTTGGCTAGAAAACAGGTGGGAGTGGTTTTTCCGTAGATCTTCCTCTCGCTCCCAGGTGGCCTCATCTTCTGTGTGGTGACTCCACTGAACTTTGCAAAACTTGATAACCTTGCTGCGGGTAACTCGGCTGGCATACTCGAGAATCTTAACTGGCTTCTCCTCATAAGTCAAATCACTTTCCAACTGAATCGCTTCCAGTGGCACGGTATCTCTCAGTGGTATCTCAGCCATCTCTGCGTGGCACTTCTTCAACTGCGAAACGTGAAATACATCATGTACTTCAGACAATCCTTCGGGCAATTCCAGCTTGTAGGCAACTTCTCCCATACGTTCCAACACTCTGTATGGTCCGATAAAACGAGGCGCTAACTTTCCCTTAACTCCAAAGCGCTTCACTCCTCGAAGTGGTGATACTCGAAGATACACTCTGTCTCCGACTTCGTGAACTGTCTCCTTGCGTTTAGAATCAGCATAACTCTTTTGCCTGGACTGGGCTACCTTGAGCCTATCGCGAATCAACTTCACTTTCCGTTCAGACTCCTTAATCAAATCTGGTCCAAACAACTGACGGTCTCCAACTTCGTCCCACAACAACGGTGTTCTACACCTCCTTCCATACAAAGCTTCGAAAGGGGCCATCTTCAAGCTGGTTTGATAGCTATTGTTATAAGAAAACTCCGCATATGGCAAATTGTCGTCCCAATTAGATCCATAATCTAGCGCACATGCTCTCAACATGTCCTCCAAAATCTGGTTGACTCTCTCGGTCTGTCCATCTGTCTGCGGGTGAAATGCCGTACTAAATTCTAGTCTGGTTCCCAATGTTTCATGTAGCTACTTCCAAAACTTCGAGGTAAATTGGGTTCCTCTGTCTGATACAATGGTCCTCGGAACTCCATGCAAACATACTATCCTGGTCATGTATATCTTTGCCAACTTAGCGCTGGTGTAAGTGGTCTTCACTGGAATGAAATGAGCCACTTTCGTCAAACGATCGACTACAACCCATATCGAGTCATAGCCTGAACGAGTCCTGGGTAATCCTGTGATAAAATCCATGCCTATTTTATCCCACTTCCATTCGGGTATCGGCAATGGCTGTAACAATCCTGCTGGCTTCTGATGTTCTGCCTTCACTCTCTGACATACATCACAAACTGCTACAAACTCCGCAATATCCTTCTTCATTCCGGTCCACCAGAAAGTATTCTTCAAATCCAAATACATCTTGGTATTCCCTGGGTGAATCGAGTACGGTGAATCATGGGCTTCTTGCAAAATCAACTTCCTGATCTCCGGATCATTTGGCACATATACGCGGTCCTCGAACCATAAGGTATCGTGCTCATCCTCACGAAATCCCTTGGCTTTTCCTTTGCTCATCTTCTCCTTTATCTCTTCAATCTCCTTGTCTGTCTTCTGAGCTTCTCTGATCTTTTCCATCAAGGTAGACTGAATCTCCAATGTCGCTAAATAGCCTCTAGGGACTATCTCCAAACATGGCTCGCGTAGGTCCTCGGCTAACTCCTGAGGTAACTCTCCGGTCATGAGGGTGTTGACATGACTCTTGCGGCTCAACGCGTCTGCTACTACGTTAGCCTTTCCGGGGTGATAATGCAATCTCATATCATAATCTTTGATGAGCTCCAACCATCTCCTCTGTCTGAGGTTTAACTCCTTCTGCGTGAAAATGTACTTCAAACTCTTGTGATCCGTGTACACCTCACAATGGTTTCCGATGAGAAAATGTCTCCATGTCTTCAATGCATGCACCACGGCTGCTAATTCCAAATCATGCGTAGCATAATTCTTCTCATGGGGTTTAAGTTGTCGTGAAGCATACGAAACAACTCTTCCTTCCTGCATAAGCACTGCTTCAAGTCCTCGACGAGAAGCGTCGCAATAAACTTCATAGTCCTTGCGTTGATCTGGCAGAATCAACACTGGTGAGGTAACCAATCGTTTCTTCAACTCCTGGAAACTAGCTTCACATTCCTCAGTCCAATTGAATTTGGTGTCCTTCTTCAATAGCTCAGTCATGGGCTTAGCAATCCTTGAGAAATTCTCGATAAATCTCCGGTAGTATCCCGCGAGTCCAAGAAAACTCCGGATTTCTCCAACTGTAGTGGGTGATTCCCAACTTGTCACTGTGTCAACCTTGGCAGGGTCTACTGCTATTCCTTCTCCAGAAATAACATGTCCAAGGAATCCAACTTCCTTCAACCAAAACTCACATTTGCTGAACTTGGCATATAACTGATGTTCTCTGAGCTTCTCAAGTACCAATCGTAAATGCTCCTCATGCTCTTCTTCATCCTTGGAAAATATTAAAATATCATCAATGAACACCACGACGAACTTATCCAAAAACTCCATAAACACTTTGTTCATCAGGTTCATGAAATAGGCCGGTGCGTTAGTCAGTCCAAATGACATAACGGTATACTCATACAATCCATATCTGGTGGTAAAAGCCGTCTTGGGTATATCCTGCTCCCGAATCTTTAACTGATGATATCCTGATCGTAGATCGATCTTGGAAAATACTTTAGCTCCTTGCAGGCGGTCAAACAAATCATTGATCATCGGCAGTGGATACTTGTTTTTGATGGTCACTTCATTCAATCCTCGGTAATCAACAACCATCCTTAGTGATCCATCTTTCTTCTCTACTAGAAGTACTGGTGATCCCCAAGGTGACGAACTTGGGCGAATATAGCCTTTATCCAGTAACTCCTTGATCTACTTCTTAATTTCCTCCAAATCCTTTGCGGGCATTTTGTACGGTCTCTTAGATATTGGCCCTGTGCCTGGCAAAAGTTCAATCAAAAACTCAATGTCTCTATCTGGTGGCATGCCTGGCAACTCTTCTGGAAATACATCCGGATAATCCTTCACCACTGGTACTTCCTCCTGTACAACTCCTGATAAGGAATTCACTTGAGTCCTCTTCGGCATATGCCTGGATACATACTTGATCCTTTTTCCTTCCGGGGTGGTAAGCAAAATAGTCTTGCTGGCACAATCGATGTTTCCTCCATACAACGATAGCCAATCCATTCCCAAAATCACATCCAAACCTTGCGATTCCAAAACAATGAGGTCTGAGGGGAAAACATGCCTTCCAATGGCCAACGGTATCTGAAAACATCCTTGGGTGGCCATATACTCTGCTCCTGGCGAGGTTACTAACATAGGGGTTTTGAGAACTTGGGTGGACATCTTAAACTTGTTTACGAATCCCCTTGATATGTATGAATGCGATGCACCAGTATCGAAAAGAACAGTTGCAGTAAATGACTTAACCAAAAACTTACCTATTACTGCATCAGGCTGAGCTTCGATCTCCTCCACGCTCACGTGGTTCACATGTCCTTTGTTGAACGGGTTCGGCTTCTTCCCAGAGCTTCCATTGCCGTTTCCATTTTGGGCTTCGGGACAATCAGTTGCATAATGTCCCGTCTTCTGGCACTTGAAACAAGTAATGTGACTTAGATCTCTCTTGGTTGGGGTAGATGGGTTGGTGCGGTTCTGTCCGTTTCCTCCTCCATTCCCATTACCATTCTTGGAGCCATTATGGTTGTGCGAACTACCTCCTCCATGGGTATGCTGAAACTGTCCTCCCGGCTTCGGGGTAAATCGTGGCTTCTGCTGGGCTCCAGAATTGTACTTCCCTTGTCCATACTTCCTCTTGCGGTTTTCAATCTGCTGTTGCTTCCCTTCTATCATGAGAGCTCTATCTACCAGCTCCTGGTAGTTGTTGAAAGTTGCTACCATCAACTGCATACTCAGCTCATCATTCAATCCTTCCAGAAACTTCTCCTGTTTGGCAGCATCCGTAGCAACGTCATCTGGTGCATAACGTGCTAACTTACTGAAATCTTCCACATACTGGCCTACGGTGCGTCCTCCTTGGCGTAGGTTACGAAACTCACGCTTCTTCATAGCCATAGCTCCTGCTGAAACATGAGCTGTACAGAAAGCTTGCTGAAACTGGTCCCATGTGACAGTGTCAATAGGGTGCGTGGCTGTATAATTCTCCCACCATGATGCTACGGGTCCATCAAGCTGATGTGCGGCAAAACGCACTCTTTCCGCATCTGTGCATCCTGCAGTGGTTAACTCCCTTCCAACTTTGCAGAGCCAATCATCTGCTACAATCGTCTCGGTGCTACTGGAAAACACCGGTGGGTTTAGCCTTAAGAAACGGGCTAAATGGTCAACAGGTGGTGGTGGCGGTGGGTTGTTGTTGTTATTGCCTTGGTTCTGAACTAACACTTGCATCAAGGCATTCTGTTGCTGAATCAACTGGGTGATCTCTGGCGGGAAAACAAATCCGGTGTCGCGTCTCGGAGGCATCTGATAGGTTTAGAAAAGATGAGAATTAAGAATAGAATGAGGTCTAGAGAGAAAACACTACCCTTATGCTCATGAGACAAATTCAATCAATCCAAACAAGGCAAAACAATCGATCTAACTAGCGTTACAAAGTGCTTGAACTATACTACTAAATGGGGGAAAACTACTACTGATATGGTAGTCTACTAAAAATTCTGATCCGTTGAAGACTCCATGATGTCTGCTCCAGCTTCATCAATCCATTCCTCTTCACTTGGTTCCGAGTCGGTGTCGTCGATGATGATGCAGTTATCCGGACAAGTGCATTCGTTGACTTCTGCTTTTGGCACTGGATTTCCCACGGATGCTCCAATCTTATTCTCCAGGTCGTCAATCTTCCCGACTAGTGCGTTGATTTCTTCCAAATAGTCTTCGCGTGTAGTCTTGAGTTCTTCTTGGAGTTCCTTGATCTTCGTGAATGCCTTCTTCAGTTCTTCCTTGTCCGTGCATATCTGGTTCTCCTGGCGTCGAATATGTTGGTTCTGCTCCTGGATGAAAGCTGCAATTGATCCATCCTTCTTGGTCTTGATCATCTCCCATTGTGCGTCTCGACGTCCACAAATTTGATAAATTGTATCCTTAAGCTCCTGGTGATAGACTTCTCCAATGCGTCCCATGGCGATGTGTGCGGCCATGCTCTTCCCTAAACTCCAAGTTGGTGCTTCGAAAACCAATCTTATGGCACTAAACATCCTTCCTATAATGATAACTTGAATCTTCCAGCTCTCCTCTTCGGGTAATGTAGCGTTGCAGGTTCCGGTGATGCTTGGTATTCCTATGTTCAAGTACTTGGTGACTTCCTTCAAATGTCGTCCAAATGGCGTATCTTCATCTGGTTGCATGAACTTGCTCCTTGCATTCGCCATTCCTAAAAGAGTAGAAAGTGGAGAGGAGTCAGAAATGAGAAGAGAGAAGTTTTCTAGGGCTTAAGCTTAGTGGTCGTGTCCTATAGTCAGCGTGTGCTCTGATACCAACTTTGTAGCGACCGAACCTCAAATGGCCTGTGCTGCTGTGCACCAGTGTCATCCCTGGATCAGTAATGCTGATACGCACAGTACAAATGGAGGATTTATAACAGAGTAGCAATCACACACTTATTACATCGAATATCTCCAAGGAGATTAAGTATGACAACATGGCTTAAGGCCATCTAATAACGATAACAGCGGAAGACTTGGAAGATAAGTGAGTCCATCAACTCCAGCGGCATCACTGAGTATAAGACCACGACCTAAGGCACCTTACTCGTCGTCTGAAAAGTCTGCAACATGAAACGTTGCAGCCCGAAATGGGTCAGCACATAGAATATGCTGGCAATGTAACACATAGAGAACAGTGGACCATGATAATGCTATACTATATGCATATATGGCTGGTGGAAAGCTCTATGGTTACAGTTTTGCGAAAAGCCAATTTTATCCTACTGCAAAGGAATAAATTTTCTTTAACTATCATGGTGGTTGAAACATTGAGAAGGTACCTCCAACTCAATCCCAATTAAGTGACATCATTAACCCAACAAAATTAATTATAAGTATCACGATGATGAGATTCAAATGATAATCCAGGTACTAGATACTCAAGTTGTCCATAACCGGGGACACGGCTAATCATGATCAGTTTGTACACTCCGCAGAGGTTTGTGCACTTTTCCCACAAGACTCGATCGCCTCCGCTTGATTCTCGCACTACATGATGTTTGAGAAACGGATGACCGAGACACAGTCTTTCAGAAACAGTCACTCTCTACTCTGGATGGACCGGTACACCTACTTTCCCCTACATCTGCTAGTCCACCACTTCGAGAGATCCTGTAACCTACTCAGCTATGCTAGAGCCCATAATAGCTTGCGGCTGCACACGGAAGTTTCTAGCATGAACAATCTTATGATCCCTTTGAGCCTGGGTGGCGGACCTTATACATACAGACAACACTGGGTTCTCTAGGTGTCTCAATCCACCCAGATGTGAGTTTTAGTTGCCACCTTAAGTTGAACCATTATTAAACACTCACATCTGTCATGAATATCTCTCAAACCCAATCCACGTCTACGCATAGCATGGCAATAATAAAAGCAACGTAGAAGTAACTCCCGAGGGTTTGATAAAGAACAGGTAATAGGTACTACCTCAACTACTTCCCAATACCCACAATTTAATTAGATCCCAATCATGCAATGTGTTTGAGGAAATAGATCTAATGCAATAAAACCGGGTATGAACGGGGTATGATCAAAGTGTTACTTGCCTTGCTGATGATCCGCAAAACCTAGCGATTCGAAGTAACAAGCGGCACACTCCGGGTACTCTATCGCAACAAACAAGCACACAATCAGTACTCATTTAATGCACAGGTAAAACTCGAAAGAAAGATCCAACCAGAAAGTTCAACTTAAGAACTCCGGTTTGCAAAAAGAATCAACTCGAAAGAAGCAACGAAAGTCAAACGGCGAAAGAAAGAAACTTCGTTTGCTAATCTGGATCTAGGTCAAATTTTACTGTAGCAAAAACTTGTTTGAGTAGGTTAAACGGAAAGAGAATTTCGAGACAAAACTCTAGGCGCTTGAATCACCTGATTCCGATAAACGACCGAGAAGTTAAACAGATTCAAAATTTCGATCAGAAATCGAATCTGAGAAATAACGAGAAAATCCGACGAAAAGAAAAACGGACGAACGGTTAAATAACGGACGTTCGTTAACAGAGAAAATCCGACGAACGCGTTCATTAAAACGAATGGTTCGGTGAACGCTCGTGAAATAAGAAAACCGAAAAAAAAACGATCTAGGGTTTTTTTAAACAAAAGATTTTTTTTTAAAAGTTCCGTCGGAAAAATTACGTAGAAAAATAAATAAAAATCAGAAAAATACGAAATAAATTTTCCCCGTCTTTTTAGAAAATCTAGAATAGGGTGAACATTTTTAAGATCAAAAATAAATATTTTGAAAACATGCATATTTTTAAATGCAATAAAAATTGCAAATAAAATCCAATTAAATTCCAAATAATGATTTTAACATTTTTCCTCCAGTATTTCAATATTTTTGGAGAAGTCATATTTTCTCCTCTCGTTTATTTTTAAATGAAATATTTTTCCGGAGGGAAAAATAATTAAAATCCCAATCCTCGTTTGAAAATCAAATAAGAAAATTTGAGAAAATCCCCAACTCTCTCCGAGGGTCCTTGAGTTGCTTAGGATTTATTGAGGATTAGTCAAAATGCAATAAAACATGATATGCAAATGATGATCTATGTATAACATTCCAAATTGAAAATTTGGGATGTTACATGCAAGCTAGACACCATATGAAAGGTGCAACCAATATCACTCTGCCATGTTCAAACTGTCTGGCGTTTCAACAAATTAGAAGCAGTACATGCTAGAAATCATATGCAAGACACAACCAATATCACAGTGGCGACTTAAAGGTGCCTTATCATAAGTGACTGATGCGGGATATGCAAGAACAGTAGTCTGATGTAAGAACATGGTGTGATCAGATATAGTATGTTCTAGAAACAGGAACACATGTCATATTCACATGCATTATGTGTAAAGTAAGCAGATGCAATTCAACAAAGTTAGAAGCAATACAAGCTAGACATCATACCCAACATGCAACCACATGTAATAGTGCCAAGTTAGAGCAAGCACATGTGATGGTGGAGTAGGGGAGATGTGCTCATCATCTACACAGCTACGTTGACTGTCTAGCCTTGCGTTGTCTTGCGAATCTTGTTGGGAGGACGGCAGAATAGAATCTGTAGAGACCCTCCATTTCAGTTTCTCGGAAGGACCACCATCATCCAATGCCTTACCAATTTCCTTCCGCTTTATTGATTTTGCATTGTGAGGTCAAACCGACAAGAAAAAGGAATAAAATTCGCTCTTCAGAACTCATTCATGCATGATACCGACGAACACTACTCTGATGGAAGGCAATGTCATGATACGAGGATGGAATATGTACGAAAAACTGGACGGCTTGACATATTCACACCTATGATGTGGTAACTAAGCAGAAGGCACTTCAACAAATTAGAAGCACTGCAAGCTAGACACCGAATGGAAGGTGCAATCAATATCACTCTGCCAAGTTAAAATTGTCTCGTCATAGGTGACGTTCATCAAACTAGAAGCACTACATGCTAGAAATCATATTCAAGACGCAAACCAATATCACACTGCCAACTTACAGGTGTCCCATCATATGTGACTGACGCAGGATACACAAGAAGAGTAGTTTCATGTAAGAACATGGTGTGATAGACAGATATAGTATATACAAAAAACAGGAAAGCGTGTCATATTCACACGTATCATGTGTAAGCTAAGCAGATGTAGTTTACACTAATTAGGAGCAATACAAGCTAGACACCATATGCAACACCTTGGATGGTGGAGTAGGGGAGCGGAGACTTGGAACTTGTAATGCACTAGCAGTACAAGGAGAATCCGTACAGATGCTCCGTTTACATTGCTGCAGAGGACCACCATCATCGCCTTTCTTACTCTTTTCCTTCCTCTTTTTTTGATTTTGCCTTGTCAAGTCAAAACCATAAGAAAAAAGAATAAAATTTGCTCTTCAGAACTCATTGATGCATGATACTGACGAGCACTACTTTCATGTAAGACAGCCGCATGATGGGAGGATGGAATATGTATAAAAAATAGGACGTCATGACATATTACATGTATGATGTATAAAGTGTAAACTAAGCACAAGGTGTTTGAACTAGTTAGAAGCAATGCAAGCTATAAACCATATGAAAGATGAAACCAATATCACTCTGCCAAATTAAAAGGGTGGCCTAACAAATGTATTTGACCAAATTAGAAGCAATACATCGCAACATGCTAGAAATAATATGCAATATGCAACGAATAAAGGTGTCTCATCATAAGTGATTGATGCAGGATACAGAAGAGAGGTAGTTTCATGTAAGAACATGGTTAACACATAGATGTAGTGTGTATCAAAAATAGGAAGGCATGTCATATTCACAGGTATAATGTGTAAACTAAGAAGATGCAATTTACCCTAATTAGAAGCATTACAAGCTAGACACTGTATGCAACATGCAACCACATATCACACTGCAAAGTTAGAGCAAGCACTTGCGATGGTGGTGTAGGGGAAGTGCGGTCTTCAAGTACAGAGCTACGTTCAATATCTTCAATTAGGCTTGCTGTTTCTTGAGAGTCATGTGGAGAGGATGAAACTGCACTCTTTATAAGAGTAGCGCGTCTCATACTAACCCATGGGCGTGACTGTCTCATCATACCCGATAGATGCAGGATACACAAGAACAGTAGTTTGATGTAAGAACATGGTGTGATAGGCAGATGTAGTATGTACCAGAAACAGGAAGGCGTGTCATATTCACATATATGATGTGTAAGCTAAGGAGATGCAATTTAACAAATTAGGAGCAATATAGGCTAGGCACCATATGCAACATGCAACCAGATATCACATGCCATGTTAGAGCCAGCACCTGGGGTTGTGGAGTAGGGGAGATGAGATTTGGAACTTGCACTGCAGTAGGAGTAGCAGGAGAATCTGTAGAGATCATCTGTTTCGGTTGCTCCAGAGGACCACCATCATTCCGTGCCTTCGTCCTTTTAGATTTTGCCTTGTCAAGTAAACACACAAGAAAAAGGAATGAAATTCACACTTCCAAATTTGTTGATGCATGATACTGACGAACACAACTTTTATGTATGGCAACCACATTGTAGGAGGATGGAATATGTACGAAAAACGCTAAGCAGAAGGCATTTCAACAAATTGGAAGCAATGCAATCTAGACACCATATGAAAGATCCAACCAAAATCACTCTACCAAGTTAGATGTGTCTCATTATAAGTGGCACTTCAACAAATTAGAGGCAATACATGTTTGAAATGATATGCAAGATGCAACCAATATTACATTGTCAACTTGAAGGTGTCTCGTCAGAAGTGATTGATGAGGGATACACAAGAAAAGTAGTTTGATTAAGAACATGGTTAATACAAAGACGTAATGTGTACCAAAAATAGGAACGCATATCATATTCACAGGTATAATGTGTTAACTAAGCAGATGCAATTTATCCTAATTAGAAGCATTACAAGGTAGACACCATATGCAACATGCAACCACATATCACACTGCCAAGTAAGAGCAAGCACCTGCGATGGTGGTGTGGGGGAATTGCGGTTATCAACTAGAGAGCTACGTTGACTATCTTCATTTAGCCTTGCTGTTTCTTGAGAATCATGTGGGGAGGATGACGCTGCACTCCTTAAACGAGTAGCGTGTCTCACAGTAACCCACTCGGGTGACTATCTTGTCATAAGTGATTGATGAGGGACACAAAAGAGCATTAGTTTGATGTACGAACATGGTTAATAGACATATGTAGTATGTATCAAAAACAGGAAGGCATGTCATTATAAAAGGTACAATGTGTAAAGTAAGCTGATGCAATTTAACCAAATTGGAAGCAATACAAGCTAGACACCATATGCAACATGCAACCACATTTGACAGCGCGAAGTTAAAGCAAGCACCTGGGATGGTTGTGTGTGGCAATTGAGATCATCAACTGCAGAGCTACGTTTACTGTCTCCATCTGCTGGCACTGCACCCTTTAGAGCGCTGAGACGCTTAGTGCTTATCTCCGAATTACACTGGAGCGACTTTTGTCTTTTCTTTTTTGTATTCATCAACACTACGTCAGAGTCTGAAATACCCATGCATAAAAAAAACAATAGTGTGAGTATGGGTGAAGTGTGTGCACAAGTAGTACAGTGTAAAGGTAGCAGATAGCAGGTCGATGAGAAATAAATGACGGGGGACATATGATAGCTCTACAACATGCATGGCACACGAAATTACTAGATTCTAGGATTTAGAAATATGAGCACAGGGATGGGTGGGAAATGCAGATGCTCCTCCAGCACACCACAAGGTGTGGTCCTATGAAAATAACAGTTGACTGAAAACAAATAGGTTAGTCCATTTTTTCGGCACCGTTCGATGTACAAAGAATGGGTAGATCGCCTTCATCTACCTCTAGCCAGTCAGTGTTACGATCTTCCTCGAAACGCCGGCGACCACCGGCCCAGTCCCCTGCCTCCACCCTCCCCTCGACCTCACCGCACCGCCGTGCATGGCACCACCCCGGCCTTCCCTTCAAGCCCCGCCGACCTCCAGATCAGGCGCAAGCAGCTCTTGCGCCCCACACCCCTATGATAGACACCAATGCGCCGCTTCCCCGGCGAACAAGCGGACTAGGTGCTCCGCACGCCTAAGCAGGTGCTGCTTCTTTTAATTGCGATTGACTGACCCTGAATTGAAATCCAGGCGGGCTACCAACCTCTAGCAAAGGTGAAATAGTAAATGGGAGGAAACCTTGTGCATTTAGTATCACGAAGAAGATGCAGTACGAAGGGCTCAACTAGTTTCTTTCGTGGGATGAATACGGTGTGAGCACAGACGTAAGATTTGCACGAATAAGGGAAGAGGAGTACCTCTTTCCGTTGGCAGTGCTGTGTCCTCCTTCTATTTTTCCAACGATCTTCTTGTGGTTCGCTGGAAACGATAAGTTGTGGAGGACGGTGGAGCCTTGGACGAACCCATGGCCAAGTTGTTGAGTGTGGTGCGGTGGCTGTCTGTCGGCGGCGGGGAACCAGATCCGAGGCAGCGAACGACAACGTAGCAGGAACAACTCCGGTGCTGTGGACGGTTGCGACAGTGGAGCGGCAGCGGTGAGGCGTAGGACGGCGTGGTCAAAGTGGTTCTGGTACGGCGCATGTCGGCGTGGGCGTCGTGGAGGCAGCTCTGCCTCGGCTTCAGCTGCTAAGTCCTTGAGGGCATTGTGGTTGCGGTTGCGTTGGACGACAACGTCGGGGTACCGGCTCCGGCCTGATGGAGGAGGGCGGCGGTGGATTGGGCGCGATGGGGTGGAGGACGGAGGAGGCTGGGGTTTCGCGGCTGGTGGAGAGGGCGTTTTGGCGCCCACGGAGTATGAATGGGGAAACGGAGGGGGGGAACTAAGGGTGAACAATGTTTCGGTTTGGGACGCGCTTGTTTGAAATTTGGGGAAAGTTACAAACTTTGCCCCCATCTAAAATTTTGGACATATTGCGTGTTGGGGGTAGGATAGTAATCTCAGGTGTCCCAAATGGTGGGCGGGATAGATTTCGGCCGAGCGCATGGGTGTTGATGCACCCATGGTGTATGAATGCTTCTAGGAGGCGGTTGAGACTGGCATGTTGGTGACGTTACAAACCTACCCCGATTTAGACCTTTGGACATCGGGCCGATAGGCTACACGTGCGAGAGTCAGGATAGTAATTTCCTACCACCAAGCATTAGTCTCGCGCGGTTTCGGGTGACCAGAGGCTTATTTGACACTTTGTTCAATATTTGGGAGCAGAAGCATTAAACTTTTCGGTTCTCTTGAATTGAACTTTCAGGATTTGTCGAACTTCACAAATCTTTACTCTTGAAAGTCCTAAAACTACGATTATTTTCGAATGGATGGGGTACATTTGAATATACATTGTACACAAGTATATATTAAAAAATATGCAACTTACCTTAGTTCATGCATGGTTCCAGATATAATCCCCTTGGTTGCAAAAAAATAGTTACACATGCGTATGAATATATAGCATGTTCAAACGCACAACAAAGATTGATGCCCCCTTTTAGATCTGATTTAAAAATGCCATTATCTCGGGTTCAAATAGATGAATGCACTTCCTATGAATTCTAATCTTCGAAACCCCCTTTATGTTGAATTCAACATGTATTCTATTTCGTAGCTAGCAATTTGGAACGTATCCATGTAAGTGACAAATGTATAAAGTGCTTCACACTAACAACATGGACTGTACTAATTAATGTTTATATATGAATTGCAAAAGCAATGCATTGCCTGTATTTCAAACCACTCTCACTCTATGGATCGATAATATGAAATAAACACATGCACATGTTAGAATTCAATAGTGTATGGGTGTCTGATAGACCAATTTTCGTTCATACGCAAATTGCAAAATTCATGATCTCATCCAAAAATAATGATGCCATTTATATTTTAATTTAATGCGTAGAACCACCTTTTACACGTAGATGCACTATGCCTCGGCCCCTTCTCACAAACGTGCTATATATATCTCTCTATCTAACGCATAAGTGCACACACTTTATATACATCGGCATTTCTCTTTCACACATGCTCACAATCTCTCCCGGGGTGTCGGGGTGTCTCACGCACACTCTCTCTCTGTATCTCTCTCTCTCTCTCTTTCTGACTACTATGTACCACTCTTTTCACTAATCTCAGTTGGAAAACACTATTTCTCTCACATGCATATATACACACGCACGGTCTCTACTAGCCCTCTATACGCACATATATGTGCCTACGTGTCTCCCGCACGCACATTATCTTTAGGCCTCTCTCACACACATCCCCCCCCACAGACACACCTCTCTCTTAGTAGTTGGCAAATATGATTCCATTAGATCATTCGGTAGGATATCCCTGACTGTTAGGCTGGATGGTAATACGAGGCAAGGTTTTACCCAAGTTAGGACCCTTGCAGTTGAGGAAAAAGCCTACTCCTGGTACTGTATATTAGTGATAGGGGTGTGTACAAAGTACACGTGAATACCAGGCATTGTGCGTGTGTGTATACTGTCGACGAACTAGCCCCCAGGCTTCTATAACATACTCGGGGCCTAGGGTTACAAATCATATATAGTCGGCTTATCACCAGTGGGGATAGAGTCCTCCATGACTCTGGTAGCTTCGTGTTGTACGCCGACTCCTCCACATGGGTCTTCATATAATGAGTCTCGGTCCAACCTATGTGCCGCAGGATGGAACCGACCCATGAGTCCTAATGTTGACCCATCACAACTAGAAATGATGTGCCCACCCCAACTAGAAATGATGTGCCCACCACACCACACACGCAATCGGCCACTAATACATGAAAGTTAATTGCATGGTGCATCCAAAAATATTTGTTCTACATTGTGAATGTTTATATTTTCTCCTAAAATATTAGTCACGGGAAAGAGAAACGAAGGGCATATCTCTCCTTGTCTCCACCGGACACCCCCTCTTTCTACACCACTTTCACGTACGCACACAAACTATCTCTCGGCCCTCTAAAAGTATGCATGCCCATGACACATTCACGCGTGACGGTCACTGTATTTCAAGCGAAAGCACTATACGGTCGGTGGACTTCAAAATATGCTCATTACGGTCACCGTATATATTCTCGTGGTGATCATACAGTATCTAGCTCACGATACGTCTCCGTATATTGTAGATGACACTGACATACATTGTATTTGATGCGTGCTCCGTATTTTGTTGATGACACTTACGGTCATCGTATTTTAAGCAAAAGCACGATATGGTCACTGGACTTCAGAATAAGCTCATCACGGCCAGCACATACATTTTGTGGTGCTAACCAACCTGTGGTTGGATGGTTAGGAGGACAGTGGTTTCTCGAGCCCACCAGGGTTAAAGTCCTGGTGCTCGCATTTATCCTGGGTTAATTTCAGTATTTTTCTGGCGATATGCATTCAGTGGGAGGAGACGTTCCACTCGACTACGAGGCACCTATGGTGACTCCGTAAAATCTCAAGATCATATGCTGGCTCAGTCTCTCGAAGGTGCTCATAGGGGTAGGGTCTGCGTGTGTGCGCTTATAGCGGTGAGTGCTTGCGCGTATATATGAGCGCTTGCGTCTGTACCGTGTTAAAAAATACATGTCATGATTATACGGTCACTGGCTCACCCGTACAACTCCGTATTTTGTTGATGACACAATCAATTGACCAGTCAAACATTCCACGTGGCACAACTAGTGTTGCACCGTCGGGGCGCGTAACCGTGGGGCCCACCTATCAGCGCGTATATGAAAGAAATAAATGGTAGTTTGTGTCTGTACTGTGTTAATAAAATATATTTTAGGGTGATCATACGGTCACTGGCTCACCATACAACTCCATAATTTGTTGATGACACGATCAATTGACCAGGCAAACGGTCCACATTCAGCAGCGCACATTACCATAGGGCCCACCCGTTAGCGCGTATATGAAGGACATAAATGGTAATAAATTAGTGGTCGGTGGGGATTCGAAGTCG